>NC_053036.3:37297853-37600883 GCF_002575655.3 Aegilops tauschii subsp. strangulata
CCCTTATTAGTCGAGGTTACAGTAATGTAATTGATGACTTATGCATGCGTGCGCAGCTTCCACTATATTCTCTTAGAGATTAAGCTTGAGCAGGGGTAGTAACCGTCTTAGACTCGAGACGAAAAGATCCCCAGGAGTATGCGGACATGACTCAAATGCTCGAGAAGTAAGTTAAATCGATCATTATCCACCATATCAGCAACTTTGTTCATTTCCTGATATCAAGTAATTGTTTTCTTTGTCTGGTAGGGTTTGGAGAAAATTCACCAAAAAAGCTCCGGGACTACCGAAGAAGCTGCAATTTAGACACCCGAAAGTAAGTACTATAGTAGCATGTTCCGCGCATCTCCTAGTGATTCAAGTGCTAGTTTCATCAATACCATTTAGCATGCTTTCTTATCTGTTTGATTGACCTCTATTTCTTGTAAAGTGGTTGTGGCAGGAACAGGGGAATGATTTCTGTGGATACTACATTTGGGAGTCCATCCGCCACACGACCTGTGAGCGGGGCTACTTTGACGAACAATATGAAGTGCGTAAGAAATAATATTCACAATTTTATTTTATTACCATCATTTGTGTTGAGTTTCATTTATTCATATATATGTATTGACCCCCTTCTTCAAATTAGATCTTCCGGATGCGGGATGAACTCCTAGCACCAGATCGTATGCGAGCAATTCAAGAGGAATTGGCAGCATTCTTCCTTGACCACGTGATCGCTGAAAACGGAGAATACTATGTGGACCCTGTGTTCATATATAATTAGGAGATTATATTGTAAAAGATAATTATTGTATATATGTAGCCGGTAGTGTCGGATAGATATACGAGAACTTGTTGTTCGACCAATCTCTCCGAGAAGGAGAGGTGGTCGATATCACTTCTCTCTGTATGCATATGTTTATGACGATCTTCTGTTTCCTTCATTTGCTTACTAGCTAGCGTGTCTAGTCATCTCTATACGTATATAGTACGTAGTGTCGACCAAGCATGGAGATAAGAGAGGACACTTCTCTCTATTAATTAGCTAGCTAACACAATATATGAAACACCTAAATTAACCCCCCAAAACCCCCCTTTCAAAACAAAAACAAAAACCCCAGCCCCTGAAATGCTAACGCGTGGATGCCTATTGGTCCCGGTTAGTGCCACCAACCGGGACCAAAGGCCCTCCTGCCTGGGCTCGCCGCACCGGCCACGTGGAGGCCCATCTGTCCCGGTTCATGTAAGTACCTGGACTAAAGGGCTAGGGCATTAGTAACGACCCTTTAGTCCCGGTTCTTGAACCGGGACAAAAGGCCCTTACCAACCGGGACAGATGACCCTTTTTCTACTAGTGGGTGATGCTCCGGCCTACATGTCCAAAGTCTGTTTTTATTCCAACCAAACACGGGGGACTCCTTTCATGGTGGATTTCGACGAATTTTCGTGTCCCATTCTGGCAGGAGTGAGAATTCAAGCGTTTTGGTTTGCTCAAGTTGAAGACTTAAAAAAAAGACAGTGCTAACTACTTAACGTTATGTTTTTAAGCAGTGTTACCGAAAGATCTCTCTACTCCATGTTCAACCACAAGCTGAAGCAAGGCATATGGCTAACCAGGCCCGGTAACCACCTCAACTAGGCTTGCTTGTTGTATAAAAATCAGAGAACATCACACTATTTGAACCTTCTTCATTTCAGTGTTCTTCTTTTTTGCAAAAAACTTTATTTCGGTGTTGAACCTTCTTTCAGGATTGGAAAATGACTTCTGATTCACGGATGGTGGTTTGCTGCTGTGATGGTGATGGTGGTGGGTATGGATATGAGATGGAAAATGTCGGTGGCTAGGGTTGGAGAATGGCTTCTGGTTTGTGGATGGTGGTTTTCAACGATGCTCCCTTGGGATTCTGGGGTTGGCTCCTTTTATAAAAGTTGTTGGGGTGGACGCCACGGAGCCTCCGGCGCCTGAAAGTCGGGAAGGCGAACGGTATGGCAACCCGCTTAATTCTGTAAGAAGTCATCTTGTCGTCCCACCTGGTCACGTTCTCTCTGAATTAGAATTAACCCAGCACGGAAAATCAGCGCATGCAACATGAGGGGCGGGCCAGAGCACACTAGTAGAAAAAGAGGCTTCCATACGCCCCCATTAGTCCCCAAAACAATCGAACCGCGACAAAAGGGGTCTTTAGTCGCGGTTCGGGAGGAGACCCGCGACCAACTATCTGGGCCCAGCGCGCTCGGTCGACAGCTGGCGGACGGGAGGGGATTTAGTCCCGGTTGGCCTGGCCAACCGGGACTAAAGGTCCCCGAAGGCCTTTAGTCGCAGTTGGCCAGGGCAACCGGGACTAAAGGCCCATCCAGCTGGCGGACGGGAGGGGCTTTAGTCCCGGTTGGCCTGGCCAACCGGGACTAAAGGCCCATCCCTATATATAGGACTCAGCTCACTTCACTTCACTCAGCTCACTTCACAATTTTCAGAAGGGGGTGGTGGGTTTCTTTTGGTTCCTCCTATGCACACAAGGTGTTCGATGAAATGCCCGAGAGCCTGAAACAAACATGATATGAAGTGTCCGAGCCACACTTGAGCTTTCTCATTTATTTTTCCTCCGCGATCGCGGTTAGCAACTTGAACCTTTCATGTGTCATTGATAAAATATGCATGCGTGTAGTTCATTGTTTAATTTGTATTATTTCTAGCTAGTTAGTTTAACAAATGCATGATGGTTAATTATATACTTTATATAATAATAATGCATATGAATCGGCAATGGATGTACGGTCCCCGAGTCTCCGACGAGTTCACTACGGGTTTGAAAGATTTCCTCGTAGTGGCAAATGCGAACAAGCAGCGAGGTTTTATTATCTGTCCATGTGCTGTCTGTAAGAATCAGAAGGGTTACTCCTCCTCAAGAGACGTTCACATGCACCTGCTTCGGCATGTTTTCATGCGAAGCTATAATTGTTGGACCAAGCATGGAGAAAGAGGGGTTAGAATGGAAGAAGATGAAGAAGGGGATGATATCGATGACAACTATCATGATCATTTCGGTGATACTTTCATGGAGGATGATGCTGAAGGTGGGGAAGGGTTAGGTGAAGGTGAAGAAGAGGCACATGATGAGCCCGCTGATGATCTTGGTCGGACCATTGCTGATGCACGGAGACGCTGCGAAACTGACAAGGATAGGGAGAATTTGGATCGCATGTTAGAGGATCACAAAAAGTCGTTGTATCCAGGATGCGATAATAATCTGAAAAAGCTGGGCTGCACACTGGATTTGCTAAAATGGAAGGCACAGGAAGGTGTAGGTGACTCATCATTTGAAAATTTGCTGAAAATGTTGAAGAATATGTTTCCGAAGAATAACGAGTTGCCCGCCAGTACGTACGAAGCAAAGAAGGTTGTCTGCCCTCTAGGTTTAGAGGTTCTGAAGATACATGCATGCATTAACGACTGTATCCTCTACCGCGGTGAATACGAGAATTTGAATGAATGCCCTGTATGCACTGCATTGCGTTATAAGATCAGAGGCGATGACCCTGGTGACGATGTTGAGGGCGAGAAACCCAGGAAGAGGGTTCCCGCCAAGGTGATGTGGTATGCTCCTATAATACCACGGTTGAAACGTCTGTTCATGAACAAAAAGCATGCCAAGTCGTTGCGATGGCACAAAGAGGACCGTAAGTCCGACGGGGAGTTGAGACACACCGCTGATGGAACGCAATGGAGAAAGATCGACAGAGTGTTCAAAGATTTTGCAGCTGACGCAAGGAACATAAGATTTGGTCTAAGTACTGATGGCATTAATCCTTTTGGCGAGCAGAGCTCCAGCCATAGCACCTGGCCCGTGACTCTATGCATCTACAACCTTCCTCCTTGGTTGTGCATGAAGCGGAAGTTCATTATGATGCCAGTGCTCATCCAAGGTCCAAAGCAACCCGGGAACGACATCAATGTGTACCTAAGGCCATTAGTTGATGAACTTTTACAGTTGTGGGCCAGACCTGGTGTACGTGTCTGGGATGAGCACAAAGGAGAGGAATTTGACCTACGAGCGTTGCTTTTTGTAACCATCAACGATTGGCTTGCTCTCAGTAACCTATCGGGACAGACAAATAAGGGATACAATGCATGCACGCACTGCTTACATGAGACTGAAAGTGTACGTTTGGTTAATTGTAAGAAGAACGTGTACCTGGGTCATCGTCGATTTCTTCCCCGAAATCATAACGTAAGAAAGAAAGGCAAGCATTTCAACGGCAAGGCAGATCACCGGCCGAAGCCTACGGAACGTACTGGTGCTGAGATATTTGATATGGTCAAGGATTTGAAAGTCATCTTTGGAAAGGGTCCTGGCGGACAATCAGTTCCGCGGGGAGTTGACGGGCACGCACCCATGTGGAAGAAGAAATCTATATTTTGGGAGCTAGAATATTGGAAAGTCCTAGATGTCCGCTCTGCAATCGACGTGATGCATGTTACGAAGAATATTTGCGTGAACCTGCTAAGCTTCTTGGGCGTGTATGGGAAGACAAATGATACAAAGGAAGCACGGCAGGACCAGCAACTTTTGAAAGACCCAGATGACCGGCATCCGGAATGGTTTCAAGGTCGTGCCAGCTACGCTCTTACCAAAGAAGAGAAGGTCATTTTTTTGAATGCCTGAGCAGTATGAAGGTCCCGTCTGGCTTCTCGTCGAATATAAAGGGAATAATAAACATGGCGGAGAAAAAGTTCCAAAACCTGAAGTCTCACGACTGCCACGTGATTATGACGCAATTGCTTCCGATTGCTTTGAGGGGGTTCCTACCGGAAAATGTTTGAGTAGCCATTGTGAAGCTATGTGCATTCCTCAATGCAATCTCTCAGAAGGTAATCAATCCAGAAGATCTACCACGGTTACAGAACGATGTGGTCCAATGCCTTGTCAGTTTCGAGTTGGTGTTCCCACCATCCTTCTTCGATATTATGACGCACCTCCTGCTCCACCTAGTCAAAGAGATTTCCATTCTCGGTCCTGTATTTCTACACAATATGTTCCCCTTTGAGAGGTTCATGGGAGTATTAAAGAAATATGTTCGTAACCGTGCTAGGCCAGAAGGAAGCATCGTCAAGGGCTATGGAAATGAGGAGGTAATTGAGTTCTGTATTGACTATGTTCCTGACCTTAAGCCGATTGGTATTCCTCAATCGCGGCACGAGGGGAGACTAAGTGGAAAAGGCAAGATCGGAAGGAAATCAACGATATGTATGGACGGTCATTCTATGACTGAAGCACACCACACAGTTCTGCAAAATTCCAGCTTTGTGGCTCCGTACTTCGAGCAACACAAGAATATTTTACGCTCGGACAACTCGGGGAAGCCTGAATCCTGGATTAGAAAGGCCCACATGGAGACTTTCGGCAGTTGGTTGCGAAAACATTTAATGAATGACAATGATGATGTTGGAGATCAGCTGTACATGTTGGCCAAGAAACCATCTTCGACTATAACGATTTTCCAAGGGTACGAGATAAATGGGAATACATTTTACACCATCGCCCAAGATAAAAGAGCACCAACCAAAACAGTGGTGTCCGCTTTGATGCAGCAACCGAGAATGGGCGAAAGGTCACATAGTATGGTTACATAGAGGAGATATGGGAACTTGACTATGAACCCTCCTTTAAGGTCCCTTTGTTCCGGTGCAAATGGTTCAAGCTAACAGGAGGTGGGGTAAAGGTGGACGAGCAATACGGAATGACAATGGTGGATTTCAACAATCTTGGTTACCTTGACGAACCATTCGTCCTTGCCAAAGATGTCGCTCAGGTTTTTTATTTGAAGGACATGAGTAGCAAACCGAGGAAACGGAAAGATAAGAAAACGATCAGTACATCATGCGATGATCCAAAGCGCCACATTGTTCTTTCAGGGAAAAGAAACATCGTGGGAGTGGAGGACAAGACAGACATGTCAGAAGATTATAATATGTTTGGTGAAATTCCGCCCTTCAAAGTGAACACTGACCCAAGCATTAAGTTAAATGATGAGGATGCTCCATGGATACGGCACAATCGTAAGCAAGCAGGGACACAAGGGAAGAATTGATGTGTAATAATTTATTGTACCAAACTTTGTATTTGGTCGATGAACTGAATGATGTATCAAACCTTTTGTCAAACCTTCAAGGGATTTTAAAATGAATTAGTTTTATTTTTCTGATTTTTTTGATATATTATTTGTATTTTCAAGATTTTAAAATGAATTAGTTTTATTTTTCTGATTTTTTTGATATATATAATTGTATTTTTAAGATGTTAAAATGAATTAGTTTTATTTTATATGAAAAAGGACCTTTAGTTGCGGTTGGGGAGGCGGACTGCGACTAAAGGTACCCTTTAGTCGCGGTTGGTGTCCCGAACCGCGACTAAAGGCTCTTTCTGCGCGGGAATGAAAGCGGCGCCAAAAACCTTTAGTCCCGGTTGGGGAGGCGGACCGCGACTAAAGGTACCCTTTAGTCGCGGTTGGTGTGGCCAACCGCGACTAAAGGGTACCTTTAGTCGCGGTCCGCCTCCCCAACCGGGACTAAAGGTCTGTCTATATATACAGCACTTAGCAGTTTCCGCCACCTCCCATTCTCCTCTCGACGCCGAAGCCCTGCCCCGACGCCGATCGACGCCGAAGCCCTGCCCCGACGCCGATCGACGCCGACGCCGACGCCGACGCCCTGCCCCGACGCCGACGCCCTGCCCCCAGTGAGCTCCGCCGCCCCCCACTTCCCCTGCCCTGCGCGCCGCCGCCCCCGCCCCCAGTGAGCGCCGCCGCCGCCCCTGCCCTGCCCTAGCGCGCCGCCGCCGCCGCCCCTGCCCTGCCCTGCCCCTGCCCGCCGCCCGCCGCCCTGCCCTGCCCTGCCCCTGCCCGCCGCCCGCCGCCCCTGGCCCTGCCCCTGCCCGCCGCCCGCCGCCCCTGGCCGTGCCCCTGCCCGCCGCCCGCCGCCCGCTGCCCCTGCCTGCCGTCCTCCGCCTCCCGCCGCCAGAAAAGGAAGAAGAAGAAAGAAAAAGGAAGAAGAAGAAAGAAAAAGGAAGAAGAAGGAAAATGTTAATGTTAAATGTTAAATGAAGAAAGAAACCAAAAAGAAAAAGGAAGAAGAAGAAAGAAAAAGGAAGAAGAAGGAAAATGTTAATGTTAAATGTTAAATGAAGAAAGAAACCAAAAAGAAAAAGGAAGAAGAAGAAAGAAAAAGGAAGAAGAAGAAAGAAAAAGGAAGAAGAAGGAAAATGTTAATGTTAAATGTTAAATGAAGAAAGAAACCAAAAAGAAAAAGGAAGAAGAAGAAAGAAAAAGGAAGAAGAAGAAAGAAAAAGGAAGAAGAAGAAACAAAAAAGGAAGAAGAAAGAAAAAAGGAAGAAAATGTTAAATGAAGAAAAAAAGAAGAAAAAAGGAAGAAGAAAGAAACCAAATGAAAACCAAAAAGAAAAACAAAGAAAACAAAACAAAAGAAACCAATGCAAAAGAAACCAAAACAGAAGAAAAGGAAAAACAAAATAAGAAAATGTTAAATGTTAAATGAAGAAAAAAAGAAGAAAAAAGGAAGAAGAAAGAAACCAAATGAAAACCAAAAAGAAAAACAAAGAAAACAAAACAAAAGAAACCAATGCAAAAGAAACCAAAACAGAAGAAAAGGAAAAGCAAAATAAGAAAATGTTAAATGTTAAATGTTAAATGAAGAAAAAAAGAAGAAAAAAGGAAGAAGAAAGAAACCAAATGAAAACCAAAAAGAAAAACAAAGAAAACAAAACAAAAGAAACCAATGCAAAAGAAACCAAAACAGAAGAAAAGGAAAAGCAAAATAAGAAAATGTTAAATGTTAAATGTTAAATGAAGAAAAAAAGAAGAAAAAAGGAAGAAGAAAGAAACCAAATGAAAACCAAAAAGAAAAACAAAGAAAACAAAACAAAAGAAACCAATGCAAAAGAAACCAAAACAGAAGAAAATGAAAAACAAAAGAAGAAAAGGAAGAAGAAAAGGAAGAAGAAAAGGAAGAAGAAAAGGAAAAAGAAAAGGAAGAAGAAAAGGAAGAAGAAAAGGAGTGCTCAATAATCTTTTTTTTAATTCCTCCTCCTCTATGTCCCCTTAATCTTATTTTTTAATTCCTTTATACTTAAAGAATTTTTACTACATGCAGGAGTGACATATGGCGGACGATAGAACCGAGCCGCTTAGGGATCCGGAGGCTGAACGTTATTTAATGGGCATCATCAACAACGAGATTCCTTATGTGCCGGGCTCAGAATATGAGCGAGAAGAGGATGTAGTCTCTTCTTTTCTGAACCTTGACGGTGGAACAGACATTGTCGATGATCAAGAAGGTGAAGGAACGGACATTGTCGACGGAGGTCAACCGTCAACAAACGACGATCTCGAATTGCAAGTAGCAACCACCTCCGGCGAGGTATATATATACATTGAGCCTCTCGTGATACAAACTTACTGAAATGTGAATACATATGTATTAACGCGCGCGACTCTCTTTCTTTTTTTAGCCCTCGGCCGGATCGAGTATGACAAAGCGTGGCAAATCCAAGGCGATGAAAACAGGAGAAACATATGCCATTGAGTTTGTCAGTGAAACCGGCAAGCCCCTACATCACACCTCAAAGTTTATCGACCAATGCGGAGTCGTTGTTAGAGACAACGTCCCGATCACCGTCCAGGAATGGAAGGAGCCAAAGAAGGAACGTCTTGGTTTCAGTTTTGTCGACAAGAGAACGAAAAAGGATTGCTGGAGAAAGCTTATGGAACATTTCATTCTACCTCCGGAATACAACAAAGTCGATGAATTCGGTAACGAGGTTCCGGGTGGACGTGAGAGGAGGAGGCTAGTTAAAGAGTTCGCTCTTCAGAAGATGGGCGAAGCATTCCGGAACTTCAAGAAAAATTTAACCCGTGACTATGTCAACAAGGGCAAGACTCCGGATTTCAATGGACAACATGAGAAACTGAAAGATGATTGGCCAGAATTTGTGAGGCAAAAGCAATCGGAGCATTTCAAGGAAATATAAAAAAAACATAAGGATAATGCGAGTAAAAAAAGTTCCATCATACTATGGGGCCAGGAGGATACCGCCTTTCGGAGCCTAGGTGGCAGAAGATGGAGGAGGACCTGAGGGTGCGAGGAATCCCTCTAGGTACAGAGGGATGGGACCCAAGGGCCAAAAGCTGGTGGTACGGGCATGGGGGATCGCTAGACCCGGAGACAGGGGTGTGTGTTCACCGGCAGAAAAAGTTTGCTCCCACCCAAGCCCTTATTGACGCAATGACCCAAGCTCAAGAGGGCTTGATCAAGTTCAACAGAGAGAAAGACGCACTGACAACAGCCCTCGGGAATGATGAACACGGAGGACGTGTACGAGGCAAAGGCAAAGTTCCGTGGAAAGTAGGGTTTTCCCAGGACAATGACCCGTACTGTTACAGAAGCCGTAAGAGAAAGACGGACCGGGATGCAGATCTTATGGCGAAGTTTGCATCGGAACTCCATGAGTTGAAGCAGACCGTGCATGAACTAGTAAAAGAAAAATCGGCTGTAGGGCCGCATGAAGATCATGAAGCGGATCGCGGAAGCCAGCAGCGGAGAAGCAGCGTGGCTTCCACGGATGTCCCGCCTGGTGCTAGTGCACCGATGATCGAGATTCGTGCACCGGAGCCTCACTACCCCGTGGATGATGTAAAGGAGATGAAAGAATGTGATCTGCATTATCCCGTGGGGAACGTTTCCACGAAGGTAGCTAGCGGCAGTGCTTTACCCTGTACACCTGGAGCACTCCACCACAACAACCCCATTGCATATGGCTATGCTCGTGTCACGGTGGAAGACATAGTCCAAGGGTTTGAGGACCTGGAGATTGACAAAGCTACACCCGAAGGGGAGAGAAGACTTGGAGATGTCAAGCGCCAGATCATTCTATGGAAAAAGAAGTACATAGTGTTTCCAGGCGAGGCGCCAAGGCTAGCAAGTCCACCCCGCTCCGATGGTGGTGGTGGTGGCGGTGGTGGTGGTCGTGGTGGTTCACCTACACCTCCTTCACGCCATTCGACGCCGTCCCCCGATCCACAACCTCCGGCGGGTACGACGCCCCCCAATCCACCTCCGGCGAAGAAGCAGAAGCAGGCGGACAGCAAGGAAACCCGCTCCTGGACTATTAACCCGGACCCTTATGTACCTAAGACCACAAGGGTACCGGAGCCATCACTGAAGCCTCTCCTCCCAAGGCCTTGGGAACTTAGTGAAGCTGAAACCAAATTGGCCGCGTCTGCTGATTATGAGAAATGGAAGGCGGATATGAAGGCGATAAAAGAGCCCGAGCCCAAGCAAGTATTCACTGAGAAGCAAAAGAAGTGGGCTAAGGATTTTTTGACGACACCGTCCCAAGCCGAGCTGAATATGCCTGACGACTATGGACATGAACTTCGTAGGCAAGCAAAAATATTGAAGGAGGAGAAAGAAGAAAGTAAAAAAAGCGGGAAACAAGTTGACCAGCTCGGGATGCAGAAGAAACAATCGATCCCCCCGCTCATAGTGAAAGCCGGTCCGGAAGAGGACCCCGAGATCATAGCAGCTGCGGCAGCACTTGGATTGACTGTAGCGAGTGCCATGAAACAAGCGTCCGAGATGGGTTTGACTCTTCGTGCCCTCTTAGGCCTTGAGGATGCGCCAGTATGTGAGATAGCATTACAATATGTGCGGAATGGGCCTCTCGTCGAGCCTGCGCGGGAAAAGAGTCTACCACCACAAATGCGAAATCTGCTACGTTGGTACAAGCAATTCATAACATGGGCCGACAAAGAATATGTTTATGGGGATGTTACAGAGGAGCATCACACCAAACGGTACTCTGTACAAGTTCATATGAGTGAATTGTTCCAGCTGTTCAATCTGCGCGACCTCGACAAATCTATGCTGAGTTGCTACGTTCTGTAAGTGATTTATTTCTACCTCATCTCGTTCTTCATTGCATGCAATATATATATATATATATATATATATATATATATATATATATATATATATATATATATATATATATATATTGTCCTAACTATATTGTTGCGTACGCTATTATGCAGATTGAAGATTTGGGAATGCAAAATAAGAAACATCCATGATGTTGGGTTCATTGACCCACATATCGTTAATGGACATGTGTTACAACATCACCCCGAAGACGTGGAGAAAGACTTGTACAAGTTTCTTAGAAAGCATCAACTCAAAAGTCATATTCTATTTCCTTACCATTTTGGGTGAGTGTTTCTCTCTTGTGCCCATTCTCTTTTGTTTACTCCATGCATGGTATGTCTAATCGATGAGTTATGCATGACTGTGCATGTAACGTGTCCGCAAGTTCCACTGGATTCTGCTAAATATTGAACTTCACACCTCCAGAGTTCTAATCATGGATTCTATGGATTCGGATCCAAAGCGTTGGGCCGACATGAGAAAAATGCTGCAAAAATAATTATTTTCAATCATTTGAGCTCTATGTGGATAAGCAGCCACCGGGGACCAATCTATGTGGATACTATGTTTGTGAGAACATCCGGAGACACACCTCTGAGCGGAAGGCATCGGATAGCGTGCGGAACGCGACGGATAACTTGCGGAGGAGGCTTAGTCCAGAAGCTCGCTTCCGACCAATTCAAGAAGAATTAGCAGGATTTTTCATGAGGGAAGTCATCAATCCTAAAGGAGAACACTATACCGAGGACGAAGAAATTTATATGCATACCCGAGATTGAAACTTGTTCGAAGTTGTATATGGTCATCCATCCTAATTGTGTATGAAAACTTGTTCGAAGTTGTATATGGTCACCCGAGATTGAATATATATTATATATTCCTCTTGAATTCTTCTTGTTTGAAATTTCATATGCATGTATATAGTAGCGTAGAATATGTGTACTGAAACTTCATCAAAATTAAAATAAAACACAAAATAAAATATAAAAGAAATAAAACACTACAAATTAGAAAGAAACCAGGTTTAGGGGGGCTAAAACCCTAAACCTGCGGAGGAGGCCTTTAGTCCCGGTTAGCCACGAGAACCGGGACTAAAGGTCCTCCGCCCCGACGGACCCCTGGCGCCCACGTGGACGGGCCTTTAGTCCCGGTTAGCCACGAGAACCGGGACTAAAGCCTTTAGTCGCGGTTCGTAAGAGGCGCGACTAAAGGGGGGGTCTTTAGTCGCGCATATTTAGTCCCGGTTGCACAGCCGGGACTAAAGGCCTTTGCGAACCGGGACTAAAGGGCTTTTTTCTACTAGTGGCAGCTTTCTCGACCACCACAACGGGTTGAGTACCGTGCCTTTCGGCTGGCACATGCAGCAGTGACCAGTCACATTGGCGTTGGACCAACATGAATGCGGCGCGGAGAGTGGAGCGGTGGTTGGAGGGAAACGAAAGAGAGAGGGTTTTGTGTGGGCCGAAGGTGTCAGAGGCATACGTGCTGGAGGTCCGAACGCCAGGAAACCTCCCCTAGCATTGCTTCTAGTTTGTCGGACTTCAAACGTCCGAACCTTGCAACATCGTTTGGTGCATGATGTTGGATGTCCTAAAGTTTCTGCACAACACGGTTTGCACATTCGCAGGCAATTTGGTACATGGCGTTGAAGTTGCACTTACAACAGTATATCAGAGGTAGGATAATTTAATAACCCTCATAACTAGCGAAAGTTTGTTGGTAGGAATGAAATTGCTTTGCATGGCAACTATTGCTCAGCGCGGATGATAAGTTTAGTTGGCAAGCGCGATTTGTCATGCTTACATACTAAATTTGCCATCTTTGCAGCAACCAAAATCTTTATAAAAAACTTCACTTTGCCATGCTTTCCTAAAATTAGTAGAATAATATTCTGCTAACTTAATTAGGCCAGTTCTTGGGTATCCACATTATATTCGAGATGAAGGAATTAAGTGGTCTTCTCCAGCGGCTCACCGGTTTCGTAAGGAACCTTTAGATATTCTTATTAGTGAAACTATATATATTTGTCCCTCAAATTTTAGCGGAGTTTATTTGGTCGCTGAACTACAAAACCAAACTACTTGCACCTTCAACTACTGAAATCAAATCAGACAATGTTCGCCTGGTCTTGATTTTGACCTTTTTGGTGCTGACACGCCCCGTTTTTTTTTTTTGCGGGATGACACACCCCAGTTTTGACCGGTACTTACTCAAATTCACGCACTTTTTTCAAGTATGTGTACTTTTCTCAAAACCATGAACTTTTTAAATTCTTACTTTTTTAAAATCGCATAATTTTTGCAAATACACATATTTTTTAAACTCATGTACTTTTTTCAGTTCGCATACTTTTTTCAAATCCATGTACTTTTTAAAATTTGCATACTTTCTTCTGGTCCATATACCTTTTTGAAGTTCACGTACCTTTTTGCAATCCGTGTACTTTTTTCAAGTTCATGATTTTTTGCAAATTCATGAACTTTTCCGAATAAAGTACATGAATTCAAAAATATTATGCAAACTTCAAAAAAATATGCAAATTTCAAAAAAGTTCATGATCTTTTCAAAAAGTAAGCAAATTTGAAAGAATGACGCATAATTAAAAAAATTCACGGATTTGAATAAAGTATGAGAATTTTATAAAAGGTAAAGAATTTAAAAAAAGTACACGAATGCGAAAAAGTACGCAAATTTCAAAAAAGTTCACCTATGTGAAAAAAGTGCGGGAATTTGAGTCAATACGGTCAAACATAGTAAGTAGGCACCAAAACAGTGTCTTCTTGAGGACGAAGCTTGTCGGTTTTAGTAGTTAGTGTTGCAAGTTCTCCGGTTTCGGAGGTAAGGAATGAAATCTAGACTTTGCCAAGAGTTAAGGGATGAAAAATATAACTTTCTCTTCTTTCTGGTTACTTCTGTAAACTTTGATTAATCCATGTCTGACTGACTGAAATTGTCTAGTCAGACATGCTTTCGCATGTGGAATAAAGTGCCGAAGGGCGTTGAGCTTAAAAAATAAAATAGAAAAGTCCACATTTCAACCTCGAACTAACCACTTGGTTTGATTTACAACCATGAACTTTGAAACCGGTCGAAATACATCCCCAACTAACCACGAGGTTCAGAACTCAACCTGGTTTCCGGTTTGCATTGATCAAGCGGTTTTGACCGCAGTCAATGATGACCGGGCACTGCCAACTAAGTTAGGATTGGGAGGACTGAAAAACAAACACGTGAATCGTTCTTTGACTTCTTTCTGTCTCGCGCCCCTGCTCCTCCTATGAATGCAGTAGTTGTCGCTGCTCGAGAAACGCATGGCGAGATGGAGCTCCCCCATCTTGAATTCTTGATGTCGCCAGCATGGAGGGATATGAGCGTATGTACGGTACAGATGCTGCCACTTTGCATGCTATCTGAATCTTTGACTCTTGCGCACGCTCATGATTGGATCCATATCATGTCAGGAAAGCAGATCTGCATGTACGTCTTGCTCGATCGCTTGCTCTGCTGGGTCATGCGCGCGTGGAAAATTGGCGTCATGCCTAGCGAACCAAGTGGATTCCAGTGAAACTCGATCGGCCTATATAAAATAGCCATGCACGCGTACCAGTGCGTGTGGATGCGGCCGGCCTCGAGCGTCGAGAGTCAGATGCGCACCTTGCCGAGGAGACGTACTTGACGGGGTTGCCGATGCAGCAATCGTGATACCAATTTGCATGTGATGCCACAATTGTGGTACTTCTGTGCAATTAACTCCGGAAAATAAACGCCTCGTCGCGAACGCCTCTCGGGTCTTATCCTCTTGCCCCACCGCCCATTCTACATCCCACCCATCTCTCTCCTAGGGGCACACTCAGGAGAGCGACCATACGGCGGTGATGTCGGAGAGGAGGCAGGTGGCGGCGGAGACCAGGAAAGTAGTTCACTGTCTCGCAGCTCCACTGGGACCAACGTCGTGGTGTCGAGCGGCGAAGACGAGTGGGCTGTGCCGTCTCCGAGGGCGGGCAGAGAACTCGACGACGAGGGCGTCGAGCTTGAGCCAGGCGAGCGGAGGCGGCGCTACGTGCGGCGTGCGGTGAACTCGGCGACGAGAGCATCGAGCTTGAGTCAGGCGAGCGGAGGCGGCGCTGCGCGCGGCGGGCGGCGAACTCGGCGACGAGGGCATGTACGCCTCCGACTTGTGCACCAGCAGCTGCTTTGAAAGGAGGCGCTGGTCAACGGAGCGCTGGCGAGGGTGGCCAATTCACAGGTACTTTTCTCCCCTGTAATCACCTATGCTGTCACCCCGTAGTGTTAAGAGAAATGGCTCATTCACGGCGCTGCGAGTTGCGAGATTGATTGAGGTTTCATTCCAAATGTGTGTAACTGATGGTGAATCTGTGTGTTGACATGTAGGATCGCGCGGAGAAGGTTGGGGGTGTGAAAGTTTAAGATGATGAGCTCGACGTTGCTATCGTTGGTGGAGGCATGGTGGGCTTGGCTGTTTGCTTGTCTAGTGTGTAAGTATTGATCCCTTCGTGTACTTCTCTTCCTTCGATTAAATTGTTCATGAGGTCAGCTTAGTGTTACGCTTAGGCTGCGAATCGATCCCAGCATTAGTTATAAAAAGGAAACTCGGCACTATTGTAATAAAGTTCTCAGAGATTCTTCCAGCCATTTTTACTAGTTCAGTATGAAGTATTACTAATAATATTGGTAGAATGGTAGTTACAGAGGAGTTTGGTGGCTGTATATGGAAACCCCCACTACAATTTTTCCATTTTTATATGCTTTTAGCAAGAACAAAATTTACCATGGCATTTTCATATGTTCTGTCACCACTGCATAGAAGATCTTTGTGATTTAATCTTCTTACAGTGGTAGAGATGTCATGGCATCAGTCTGTAGTTTTTGCCATGTTGTTTTTGTGCTAGAAATCTGACCCCCACATTTACCTTGGTTACTTCCAATCTGTAGTTTTTGGAGTTAGCATATGGAGTTGTCGTGGACAATTTTCAAGCACACACTGATGTCACGGGCAATCTGTAGTTGGGGTTCAAACAGAAAAAATAAATTTAGTAATTGACCATGGCATATTTAATTTATGGATCATGGCAAATCCCGTGGCATGTCAACTTAAGTTTAGAAACCATGTACGCTCTATGAACATCAGATTTGAACATGGCAAACCTATGAATTTTGTTTTTTTTCATGAAAATGTTTCAAATTGATGTTACCATCATGGCATGACAGAACTATAAATGCACGAGGCATGGCAAATGTAGTTATTGGGTCATGACATTTTTCTCTACATGAACATATACATGGCATTTTTCCTTACAAAAAGCATGACATCTATAATTAAAAGACCATGCTAATTTATAACATACATCTTTCATGGCAAATTTTATTCATAACTTGTGTTTGCTTTACATACATGATTTTTTTCTCATATAGAACATGGCAAATTTAATTAAAATACAATGGCAATTTTTGATATGAATTTGCCATGGCAATTTTTTGTTCATAATTTGTGTTTGCTTTACAAAGATGGCATTTTTCTCATATAGAACATAAAAAATTCAATTAAAATAGCATGGCAAGTTTTGATATGAATTTGCCATGGCAATTTTGTTCATAAGTTGAGTTTTACTTTTTCATACATGACATTTTTTCCCATACAAAACATGGCATATTTTTATTAATTACCATGGCAATTTTTGATATGAATTTGCCATGGCAATTTTTTGTACATAATTTGTGTTTGCTTTACAAATATGGCATTTTTCATGGTAAAAAAAGATGGCATTTTTCTCAAACAGAACATGTCAAATTTAATTAAAATAGCACGACAAGTTTTTGATATGAATTTTTCCATGGCAATTTTGTTTATAAGTTGGGTTTTACTTTACATACATGACATTTTTCTCATATAGAACATGGCAAATTTAATTGAAATACCATGGCTATTTTCGATATGAATTTGCCATGGCAATAATTTTTATTCATAATTTGTGTTTGCTTTACAAAGATGGCATTTTTCTCATATAGAACATGGCAAGTTTTGATATCAATTTGCCAAGGCAATTTTGTTGTTTTACTTCTTCGAACATGACATTTTTTCCATACTAAATATGGCAATTTTTTATATGAATCTGCCATGGCAATTTTCTTGTCCATACTTTTCTGCTTCAACTGTTCACTCTACATATGAACATGGCAACTAAAATTCATATGTTCCGTGTGGTTGTTTGTATTTTGTGCATTCTATTTTTTTCCTGGTAATTTTTGCTATGTCATATTTCTGAACATAACTTTTTCCTTTGCAATTTTTGATTTTTTGCCATGCTGTCTTAGAAATCATTTTTGATGTAAACCTTGCCATTGTAAAAAAAAATTCATGCCAAATTATGAAATAGTTTGGTCAAACTCGAATGGCATTTTTTTTGGAATTTTCATGTGTTATATAAGTATCATGTTTTTAGTAAAAACAAATTGAGGGGTATTGTTTTAGTAAATGGCTGTATATAGTCACGTGGGTAATTTTTCCTTCCAGTCCTTTTTATGCCATTTCGGCCTTTATAAAGTCCTTCTACTTGTGCTCACATATGGGCCTATTTTTGGCCCCTATTTCCTTTTCCTTAGCGCTAAGTTTTCTCGATTAAGAGGGAATTGGTAGTTCGGGCTGGGAGGTTCTCCCGATCGAACGAAATCGTTCGGTCGGTACCTAGTCGCCCGCCGAACGATACGTTCGGGCACATGGTTCTCGAGACCGAACATTCGGCCATTATTGACGTCAAAAAAAAAAAGGTAACGACCGGGCTTTGTGATTCGTGGCAAAATAGGAATCCTTCCTTGTTTGTAACGGAGTAGCAATCGAATCGATCGACTCCGGATGAGAGTTGATCGACTCAGGAACAAGAAGGAACCCTACTACATATATTCGGCCAGATGAGAATCACCGGCACCGCACCGTGAGCCGGGATGGCTGCCGCACCGACGAACTCCTGGTGTGGGGAGGACCGCCTGAGCGACCTCCCGGAGGGCGTCCTTGGCGTCATCCTCTCCTACCTCCCCACCAAAGAGGCCGCCCGCGCCGCCGTGCTCGCCAGGAGCTGGCGAACTCCTTCGCCGCCGTGGACGCCATGTCCTTCGTCCAGGATGAGGCCCACGACAAGAACGACCACAGCTTCACCGCGCAATCCCTGGAGAAGCGCAGCAAGAATGGGGACTTCATCGACGAGGTAAACGCCGCGCTCCTCTGCCGCCGCCGCTGCGGCGCCCGCACGGCGCCGCGCGCCTTCCGCGTCAACTTCGGCTGCTACACGCACTGAGACTCTGCCATGCTGAACCGGTGGCTCTACCACGTGCTAAAACGCAGCAGCAAGGAGCTTCACCTCAAGCACACCGACCTCGCCGAGTACCACGTCAAGGAACCCTACAACGGCGAAGGCGACGGCGACTCCGACTCCCCCCACGCCAACGTCCCGGCTGACGACAGGTGCCCCGCGAGCCGCTCCTACCAACCCTACCGCCCAGACGAGTATGCGCTTCCACGAAGGCTCTTTTCCTGCGTCGCTGTGCGGACCCTCCGCCTTGGCGCCTGCACGTTGGAGCCGCCCGAACGCATTGAGCTGCCTTTCCTTGAAACATTGTTCCTAAGCACCATCAGGAGCACCGGCGGCAACATCCAACGCCTCATCTCCGGTTGCCCATGCCTCATCGACCTCACCCTCGAGAGGTGCGGCTACACAGACAAACATTACAAAGACCCTCTCCCCGACAAAGATTTCACCATCGTTGTCCTGGATAAGCACCTCCGCAGATTCTCCCTACGGTGCTGCCACAACCTGGTCCAAGCGAGCATTGATGCGTCCGAGCTGAGGACGTTCGAGTACAGGGGCGACGTGCCATCAGAGTCGCTCCTCACACTCCACGGCGCGCACAAGATCTCTTCGTGCACCATCAGTTTCTGCGGCATGAAAGTTTACAAGGGGGCGTTGCCCCTGCTCAGAAGCTTCCTCGAGTAGTTTACTGGCACAAAACATTTGCATCTCGTGTCTACTCATCTCGGTTCAGGCATCGGGAGTGAGTTTTTCTCCGGATTCCCCTACTTTCCGAGCCTCGTGCGGCTTGAGCTGACAGGATACCTTGGAGGACGCAGCATCAAGGCGGTGACTAGGATACTTGAAGTTGCTCCAAGCATTGAGATTTTGTCTCTATTCATGAACCCAGGTTATGAGGACAGATTTCACAACGAATATTTCTGGAGGCAACCACAAGAGCTCATTAGTGAACCGGCTCTAGATGTTTCGATCCCGTGCTTGCGAAATCGGCTGAGGAGTATCAACTTCGTGCACTACCAGGGCGACGACCGACAAAAATATCTAGCCAACCTGCTGCTTTGTAATGCGATGGTTCTGGAACAAGTGTGTGTTGCCTTTCCAAGGGGTGAACATAAGTTGCTGACTAGACTCAAGAAGGAAGTCGAAGGATGGTTGGTGAATAAATCAGCAAAGGTGATATTCCTGTAATGAAGTTATAGAAGTGTCAGACCCAAGCTCATTTTCTCTTAGAAGGCGAGAATTTAGCTTTGTGTATCCTCAATTTGATTTGGTGGCCGGTATAAAAACATAATCGCATGGAAGCTATTGGAGTGGAAGAGGATAGACCTCATGAGAGCCATCGAGTAGCATCTCTAAATTTCAAAATGAAATTAGCAATTTGGTAGATATCGCCATCAGAACTTGGCAAAGCAACCTATAATGGTTCTATGTCATGGCGTTTTTTTCTTAACCTCTTATTAAATAATATCTTTGTAGCATCTAAATTGCCCTGTCAAAAAAGAACTTCCACCGATCTTATCCAAAATTATTGGTCAAAATTATTGATCTTCCTATGATTGGAAGACGGTGTGCTCGCCCAAGGAATAAGGTGGTATTTCCATTATGGTTTAAGTTTAAATTTCCATTATGGTTTTCTTGGGGTTTTTATTCTGCCCATATTTGGAAACTAGAATTTGTGTAAGATAGCTGAACATGACCCTGATATTTTTCTTGCTTGTGTAGGTAAATAATACTCCCTCCGTTTCACAATGTAGCGCATAGAGATTTTTCTAAAAGTCAAACTTTATAAACTTTGACCAAGTTTGTAGAAAAAATCATATACATCTACAATACCAAATACATGTGCTTAGATACATCATAAGACATACTTTCATATTATATACATTCGTACATATAAATAGTTTTCTCCATACACTTGGTCAAAGTTTATGAAGTTTGACATTGTAGAAAATCTATATGCGCTACATTATGGAATGGAGGGAGTAGTATTATATGGCCTTGGAAAGTATGGAGACTTTTTGGAGTCAGATATACACGTGATAATTATATCTTTTGTTTCTGTTTTTTTTGGGGGTATCTTTTGTTTCTGTTGATTTTTATAGATAGGACTCAATTTATATTCTTAATAAATAAGTACTTCAAAAAATCGTATCGTTTTGCAAAATATAGGTTTTGGCTTTTTGTAAACATGAAGTGACAGAGATTAACACATGTGGTCATAAGGCTTATCACATGTGGCTACTGAATTAAGAATGAAAAATGATTCATTATCACATGTGAGCCCGTCTAATGGTGGCATACGGACGGGCGGGGCATTGAATTGGCATGGTAGGTATCCATGACGTCCAGTAATGTGTCTTCGGCATTGAACAGGCGCGGACACCTGGGACGCGTCGGGGCGGCGGGCGGGTGTGCCGCTTCAGTATTCACACCAGTAAGAGGTCGTGTCCGTTCTATAGCCTGCTTCAATGAGGAGCGGCCGCTCTACAGCAGCATGAATGCGCGCAGCTGAAGCCGGGCGGGAACACGCACGGGTGAGGGGGGACGGTTTTGGGTGGGCTAGGGTGGTCAGAAGTCGAGTGTGGGTGTTGTCCGGACACCCGTAAAGCCCCCACATTTGTCTTCGATTTACGGGAAAAAATTGTTTCAGGCCTCCTTGCAAACCGATGCAGGACCGTGTTAGATGACACAACACGTCCGGGCTAAATTGAGGGTGAGTGCAGCCGTACGCACGGCTATAACTTTGAGTCTCGTTTATACTCCCTTCGTTACAAAATAAATGACCCAACTTTGTACTAACTCTGCTACAAAGTTAATACAAAGTTGGGTCATCTATTTTGAAATGGAGGGAGTATTAAGGAAAAAGACGATGGCGTGAACAAGGAATTCGGCGGCCAGCGAGGCGTGGACTGCATGCAGCCGCTACAAAGCGTACCATGCGTGAGCCTGACCCGTTCGCGCGGAACTGCGACGCATCTAGCTACTCCCGTCCCGTCGCGCAAATAATTAAACGGATCGAGGGATTGGGAACGTCAGGTATAAGCCATTTTTTTGAACCTCGTTTTCCATCCATCCATTAAATAAAGATGAACAGGCGGTCACATCTCAATTAATCGGAACCGACATAGGATCAAGGAACCGTAAAACCCCACGAGATTGATCGCTCTCGATCCGATCATAAGTGCGTTACGGCCGCCGGCAGTGCGACCTACTTGCGGACAAGATGTCTTTCCCGCAGCGCCGCCGCGGCAGCAAGGACCGGCCGAGCGACCTTCCGGACATAGTAGCCTGGTTCGCGGGTCGAGGGTGCGATCCCTGACCCGGGGTCGATCGATCCGGATCGGGGATCGGGGACGAGGTCGGGTCGAGCTGGGTCGATGGAGGGATCGCGACCCTGATCGATGGTGCTGACCCAAAACGTAATGCAAGACGTAAGGTAGTTCATGAGGATGGAGGCTTACCATGGCACCACGCAACCGCGCTCCACCGCCGGACCACCGGCGTCAGCCCTTCCCCGATACGCCACTCCCTGCCGGACGCCGGCGCTTCGATCTGTCCGCTGCTGCATGAGGCCTCTCCCATCCCACTACCGCCAATGATGCATACATCGTACGAATGGGGACGCTGGAGGAGGAGAACCTTGGAGGCTTGGACATTGAGGATGGATCCATGGGGGGCTAGTTCGGTGGAGTTTTGCAGACGAAGGACGGTGAAGAGGGATTTGGGATACTTCCTGGAGAAGAATGCTTCGTGTGAAAGGAAAACTGGCAGCTGAGAAAATCACGGCGCAGTCATTAGCGCACATGTGGCCCCATTTCTATTAATTAGTTGCTGAGATAAATGACAATTTAATGTAAAAAAAGTTAGATGTGATTTTGTTTTGACTGGAATACGTGGAATATATCAACACAGATCGTAATATTTTTGGAAGGATCGTGGGGATCTTTGTATAGCGTACCACGAACCAACGATCGTACCGGGGTCATCGACCCAAAAATCTTTGGATCGCGATCCTCGTCCCCAATTAGCGTTCCGAAGAAGTATACTCCTCCTCGTACCACGTTCCGGAGGGGTGGCGACCCTCGACCCGTGACCCCGTTCCTCGACCTGATCGACCCTAATTTCTGGCAACTATGGTTGAACATGACCAAATTTGATTTTTACTCCACTAAATTTACGAGATAGGCTCGAAACGGTCAAAATTTAGAGAAGTATAATTACTCCACTATACTTTGCTGAACCGAATAGTCCTCTATTTTTTAAAAGGATCGGCTAAAAATGCTCTAAAATAGTTGACATGAGACACATCCCTTACAAGGATAGCAACTGAATTGTGTCATCGTAGACACCGCCAAGTACGGGGGAGCACCAGACGACAATCCGCTGAATTAGAAACTATCAACCCATAGGACCAAACCCAGACACATTCGCATATGACAGCCATGTCAGCCTCGACATCCACACCAGGACGGTGGCGGAGCTGTAAGAGTTCCACTCTGTATCACTGTATAGCAATTGTCTCCACCTTTAAGACTTCGGCGCCAAGGACACATGAACATAGTCAGCCGGTTGTGTTAGTGATTCCCTTGGGGCGTGGCTTCTTTGTGCCACATATCTCTTTCTAACTTGATGAATATGCATCACTAGTAGAAAACAGGGCTTTGGTTTGGGCAGGGCAAGCCCATTAGTCCCGGTTCAATCACGAACAGGGACCCATGGGGCATTCGTCCCGATTCGTTCGCCCAGAGGGCCGGCCGGGGCCTCGTGGGCATTGGTCCCGGTTCGTGGGGACCCATTTGTACCAGTTTTAGGCACGAAACGGTACCAATGTGACTGGCTCCTGGCCCATAACCATTGGTCCCGGTTCCAGCCACGAACCGGGACAAATGACACTAGTAGAAACCTGGGCTTTGGTCACAGGGCAATATTCACATTAGTCCCTGTTCAGTCACGAACCGGGACTAATGTGAGCATTGGTCCCGGTTCGTGCGGCCAGGGGCCTGCCGGGCCTCGTGGGGGCATTGGTCCCGGTTCGTCTGGCCACTTTGGTCCCGGTTGGTGGGACAAACCGGGACCAATGGGCCTCGCTCCTAGCCCACCATCATTGGTCCCGGTTGGTGGCTTGAACCGGGACCAGAGGCTCACCCTTTAGTCCCGGTTCATACCACAAACCGGGACTAAAGGGTTGGTCCTAGTTGCGGTCAGAGTTTAGTCCCACCTCACCAACCGAAGGGCGCTCACACCGGTTTATAAGCCCGTCCCTCTCTGGCTTGTTGAGCTCCTCCCAAAGTGAAAATAGATGCCCTTATACAGGGAATTTGACCTAAATTCAGAGTAAATTTCTTTGAATTTCATAGAAATTTATTATGAATTTAGGTTGAATTTTCTCTATAGGCGCATCTATGTTCATTTTTTTATAATAAATAAAAATAAATAAACCTTAATAAAATAATATAAAATAAACTATAGTAAATAAAATAAATAAACCCTAATAAAATAAATAAAAATAGCAGCAGTAAAATAAATAAAAATAAAATAAATAAAGTAAAATACATAAGTAATTAGAAACAAAATGAAATAAAATAAATAAGTTTTTTGTTGTAAGTAGAAAAAAAATAAAGCAAAAGAGAAAACAAAAAACAGGGAAAAAAATTATGCCACCTACTGGGCCACCACGGCCTGAATACGACTTGAAACCCATCCATGGGCCAGGATTCAGGCCCGTAGAAGGCCCAGTAGGCCCCACAGGCAAAGAGAATGGTTAGGCCCGAAAGCCTGAAGTTGAGAGGAGCTCGAGAGGGTGGGCGCAGCAGCGCTTATAAACCACTCCCGAGCTATCTCAACTAGCAAGGTGGGACTAAAATTTTGACGCGGGGCAGCACAAGGGACCAATGCCCCCCCTTTAGTCCCAGTTGGTGCCACGAACCGGGACCAATGAGTTTCCTATATATACCCCATCGCCACAGCAGAGCACTCCACAGTGCTCTGTTTTCTCTGGCCGGCGAGGGGAGGGCATTTGGGTGCTCTAGCTCACCTCCTATGCACATGAGGTGTTCGATGAAATGTCTGAGCCACACTAGTTAATCTTTCTCCTCTCGAAACTCGACCTCCGAGCTCCATTTTCCCCGAGATTTGTCTAGATTTAGCGGTCCGTCACGTCCCATCCCCGTCTTCACCGCCGTCGATCGCCCGCGCCGATCTCGTCGCCAGCACCACCGTGGTGAGCCTCTTGTTCTTATCTTCTTTCTGAAAGAAAAAAAATTCTTACTTTAGATAGATACTTGTCTAATTTTGTTACTTTTATTATTCCTTCTTATTACATAGTGCGATGGTTTTGGTATCCGCCCCCGTCGGCCCTCGTCCTGTCTATGATTCGGATGTGGTAAATATTATCTTTTTATAACTATTTGGTTCATTTATTGTTTATGACAAATATGCCGACCAACGTGACATAGGTTTTATTTATCTAGGAGGTGGTTGAACCGGAAATTCCAACCGACCCTATTGTCGAGAGGTTAAATTTAGTTGAAGAAGAAAACAATTACTTGAAGGAAAAAATAAAAAAAATTGAGGAGGAGAAGATGATATTGGAGTTGCATGCTGCGGATGTCGTCGATGATCACAAGATCAAGATGGATGCAATGCGCTTGAAGATTAGAAAGATTAGAAAATATGCCATTCATACCGAGGCTTGGTATCATTATGCCGTTGGATCAATTGTTACCTTGGTTGCGATTATGATCGCATTTGTTTTCGCATTGAAATGTTTTACATAGTTTCAATGTACGGTTTAATTAATTAGATGCTCTGGAGAGCTATATATATGTTGTTAGATGAGAACTATGTATGTACTTTGGTTTTAATGTGATGATGAACTTCTATTAATTTGGTCACTTAATTATCTATTCATGATGTTCTGTAATGGTTTTTGACACACTTAATTATATATAATGCACGCAGATGAACCGGCAATGGATGTACGGTGACAGACACACCTCCGAGTACATTAAGGGCGTGCATGATTTTCTCGAAGTGGCTGAGGCAAACAAGCAGAATGGTTTTATGTGTTGTCCATGCCCTACATGTGGGAATACGAAGTCTTACTCTGACCGAAAAATCCTTCACACCCACCTGCTTTACAAGGGTTTCATGCCACACTATAATGTTTGGACGAGGCACGGAGAAATAGGGGTTATGATGGAAGACGGCGAAGAAGAAGAGGACGATGACAACTATGTGCCCCCTGAATACGGTGATGCTGCAACGGGGGAAGCTGCTGAAGATCAAGAGGAACCAGACGATGTGCCCAATGATGCTGCAAGGGGGGAAGCTGCTGAAGATCAAGAGGAACCAGTGCCCGATGATGATGATCTCCGCCGGGTCATTGTCGATGCAAGGACGCAATGCGAAAGTCAAAAGGAGAAGCTGAAGTTCGATCGCATGTTAGAGGATCACAAAAAAGGGTTGTACCCCAATTGCGAAGATGGCAACACAAAGCTCGGTACCGTACTGGAATTGCTACAGTGGAAGGCAGAGAATGCTGTGCCTGACAAAGGATTTGAGAAGCTATTGAAAATATTGAAGAAGAAGCTTCCAAAGGATAATGAATTGCCCGACAGTACATACGCAGCAAAGAAGGTCGTATGCCCTCTAGGATTGGAGGTGCAGAAGATACATGCATGCCCTAATGACTGCATCCTCTACCGCGGTGCGTACAAGGATCTGAACGCATGCCCGGTATGCGGTGCATTGCGGTATAAGATCAGACGAGATGACCCTGATGATGTTGACGGCGAGCCCCCCAGGAAGAGGGTTCCTGCGAAGGTGATGTGGTATGCTCCTATAATACCACAGTTGAAACGTTTGTTCAGAAAGGAAGAGCATGCCAAGTTGATGCGATGGCACAGTGAGGACCGTAAGAAACACGGGAGTTGAGAGCACCCGCTGACTGGTCGCAGTGGAGAAAAATCGAGAGAAAGTACTGGGCTGAGCTTGCAGCTGACCCAAGGAACGTATGGTTTGGTTTAATTGCGGATGGCATTTATCCTTTCGGGGAGCAGAGCGGCAATCACAGCACCTGGCCCGTGACTCTATGTATGTATAACCTTCCTCCTTGGATGTGCATGAAGCGGAAGTTCATTATGATGCCAGTTCTCATCCAAGGCCCTAATTAACCCGGCAACGACACTGATGTGTACCTAAGGCCATTAGTTGAAGAACTTTTACAGCTGTGGAATGGAAACGGTGTACATACGTGGGATGAGCACAAACAGGAGGAATTTAACCTGCACGCGTTGCTGTTTGTAACCATCAACGATTGGCCCGCTCTCAGTAACCTTTCAGGACAGACAAACAAGGGATACCACGCATGCACGCACTGTTTAGATGACACTGAAAGTATATACCTGGACAAATGCAGGAAGAATGTGTTCTTGGGCCATCGTCGATTTCTTCCGACCAACCATCAATGTCGAAAGAAAGGCAAGCATTTCAAAGGCGAGGCAGATCACCGGAAGAAGCCCGCCATGCGTACCGGTGATCACGTACTTGCTATGGTCAATGATTTACACGTAATCTTTGGAAAGGGTCCCGGCGGACTAGCTTTTCCGAATGACGCTGAGGGACACACACCCATGTGGAAGAAGAAATCTATATTTTGGGACCTACCCTACTGGAAAGAGCTAGAGGTCCGCTCTTCAATCGACGTGATGCACGTGATGAAGAACCTTTGCGTGAACCTGCTAGGCTTCTTGGGTGTGTATGGGAAGACAAAAGATACACCTGAGGCACGGGAGGACCTGCAACGTTTACACGAAAAAGACGGCATGCCTCCGAAGCAGTATGAAGGTCCTGCCAGCTACGCTCTTACGAAAGAAGCGAAAGAAATCTTCTTTGAATGCCTGCTCAGTATGAAGTTCCCGACTGGCTTCTCGTCGAATATAAAGGGAATAATAAATATGCCAGAGAAAAAGTTCCAGAACCTAAAGTCTCATGACTGCCACGTGATTATGACGCAACTGCTTCCGGTTGCATTGAGGGGGCTTCTACCGGAAAACGTCCGATTAGCCATTGTGAAGCTATGTGCATTCCTCAATGCAATCTCTCAGAAGGCGATCGATCCAGAAATCATACCAAGGCTAAGGAGTGATGTGGCGCAATGTCTTGTCAGTTTCGAGCTGGTGTTCCCACCATCCTTCTTCAATATCATGACGCACGTCCTAGTTCATCTAGTCGACGAGATTGCCATTCTGGGGCCCGTATTTCTACACAATATGTTCCCCTTTGAGAGGTTCATGGGAGTCCTAAAGAAATATGTCAGTAACCGCGCTAGGCCAGAAGGAAGCATCTCCATGGGCCATCAAACAGAGGATGTCATTGGGTTTTGTGTTGACTTCATTCCTGGCCTTAAGAAGATAGGTCTCCCCAAATCGCGGTATGAGGGGAGACTGACTGGAAAAGACACGCTTGGAGGGGACTCAATAATATGCAGGGACGGATATTCTTGGTCTCAAGCACACTACACAGTTCTACAGAACTCTACCTTGGTGACCCCGTATGTCGATGAACACAAGAACAGTCTGCGCTCCAAACACCCGGAGCAGTGCGACGACTGGATTACATGTGAACACATCAGGACTTTCAGCAGTTGGTTGGAAACACGTCTCAGAGGTGACAACACTGTTTGTGATGAGATGTACTCGTTGTCCAGGAGACCATCTTTGACTGTATTGACTTACAAAGGATACGAGATAAATGGGAATACATTTTACATGATCGCCCAAGATCAAAAGAGCACCAACCAAAACAGCGGTGTCCGCTTTGATGCACCAACCGAGAGGAGAAAGGACACATATTATGGTTACATAGTGGACATATGGGAACTTGACTATGGACATAATTTTAAGGTCCCTTTGTTTAAGTGCAAATGGGTCAATCTGTCAGGAGGCGGGGTACAGGTAGACCCACAGTATGGAATGACAACAGTGGATCTGAACAATCTTGGGTACACTGACGAACCGTTCGTCCTAGCCAATGATGTGGCACAGGTTATCTATGTGAAGTACATGTCTACCAGACCGAGAAAGAGAAAAGATAAGGAAGCGAATACATCATACGATGAGCCAAAGCGCCACATAGTTCTTTCAGGAAAAAAGGGACATCGTGGGAGTGGAGGGCAAGACAGACATGTCTGAACATTATGAAAAGTTTCATGAAATTCCTCCCTTCAAAGTCAAGGCTGATCCAAGCATCCTGATAAACGATGAAGATTATCCATGGTTACGGCGCAATAAGCAAAGGACACAAGCGAAGAAAAAGTGAAGACTTTCTCTCCACAACTATTATGATGATACAATGCCAACTTTCAACCTTTTTGTAGTTCATTTGAAATGCCTGTTGTAACAGATGAGTTTTCGTCCGAATGCTATGTGGGTGAAATGATGACACCATGCCAACTTTCAACCTTTTCAGAGTTCATTTGTAGTGCTTTTCAATTTCACGGTCATATAGCTCATGAAAATTAGTAAATGCATGAAAAATAACAAATGAAATCAGAAAGGGTTGAAAATTGATGATGTGGCTTTGAATGGTGCATTTTGAACACACAAAAAGTCTGGAGTTCAAATAAGTTCAAAAAAAATGAAATCCCTTTGCAACTGATGAGTTTTCATTCGAAACCCTGATACTTCGGAAGAGATTGTCCATTTTGTGCACGAAGTGCATCTAGTTTTTGCCGTAACCCTCTCAACTTTTTAGCACATGCTATGTGGGTGAAATGATGACACCATGCCAACTTTCAACCTTTTCAGAGTTCATTTGCAGTGCTTTTCAATTTCAGGGTCATTTATAGCTCATGAACTAATAGCAAAAAGAATGAACTAAAAATAATCAATTAAAATATGCTGTTATGATCAACTAAAACAAAACTATAATATTCTTCAATAGCCAAAAGAATCAACTAAAAAGCTTTTATAAAACTCCAATAGCAAAAGGAATTTTCATAAAGAATGTTTTTGTTAGAAACTTTAATAGCAAAAAGCATTATCATAAATATTTTTTTTGTTAGAAACTAAAATAATAAAATCTGTTTTTGAATAGAATCATAAAACACAGTAATATTAAATAGCAGGAAAAAGAATCACTCCAAAATCTATTTTTATAGTAAAGTTAATCACAAACTAGTGATTCACACAAATTTCAAAGAATTTAAATTTAAACTATTCAAATTTGAAAACTAATGGCACTAACAGAAAGTTTATAATTTTTGTGACCTAAAAGCAAAAAGAATTAAAAACTAAACTTTAATAAAATAAATAAAAATAGCAAGAGTAAGTATTTTGTTGTGAGTAGAAACAAAATAAAATAAATAAAGCAACAAAGAAAAAAAGTGCCATCTACTGGGCCACCACGGCCTGAATACGACTTGAAACCCATCCATGGGCCAGGATTCAGGCCCGCAGAAGGCCCAGTAGGCCCCACAGGCAAAGAGAACGGTTAGGCCCGAAAGCCTGCAGTTGAGAGGAGCTCGAGAGGGTGGGCGCAGCAGCGCCTTATAAACCACTCTCGAGCTCTCTCAACTAGCGAGGTGGGACTAAACTTTTGACGCGGGGCAGCACAAGGCCTTTGGTCCCGGTTAGTGCCACCAACCGAGACTAAAGGGGGGCATGCGTACCTGTTCGTGGCACCAACCGGGACCAATGCCCTCTTTAGTCCCGGTTGGTTCCACGAACTGGGACCAAAGGCCGCCGCTTCCCGCCCTTTGGGCTGCTGAAAAGAGGCCTTTGGTCCTGGTTGGTGGCACCAACCGGGACTAAAGGGGGGCATTGGTCCCGGTTGGTGCCACGAACCGGGACCAATGCTCTGAGTATATAAGAAAACACTTAGCGTTTTTCAAATTCATCTTTGCAGTTGCCCCGCCCCGACGACGCCGCCAGGCTGCCCGAGCTCGCCCCGTCGACGCCGTTGCCGCCCTCTGCCTCGTCGACGCAGCCGCCCCTGCGCCGACCACGCCACCGTCGGCCCGCCCCGACCACGCCGCGCGTCCCTGCCCCGTCCACGCCGCGGGCCCTCGCCGTGCCTGTGCCTCGCCCTGCCCTGATCCACCACGCCGCCGTCGCCGCCCTCTACCCCAAGGCGCGCCGTGCCTCTTCCCCTGCCCCGACCACGCCGCACCTCTCCTTTGGTCAGGCCGGCGCCGCCCCCTGCCTCCCTATTTTTTTCACATATATATGATGTTTTTTTCCAGATTATATGTATATGTGTGAGTATATGTATGTGTGTATATCTGATTATATGTCCTCTTTTCAGATTTTTTGTTTTTTGCATTTTTATAAAAATGTATATATGTATGTATGTTCTCTGTGTATATATATGTTCATGTATGCAAAACATAGATTTTTAGAAAAGTTTTATCTATATATGTTCTCTGATTTAGTCCATTTTAGGTTAGTTTCATTTTTAGAAAAGTTTTATATATTTAGGAAAAGAAGGAAGAGAAGGAACAAGGAAGAAGAAGAAAAAGTTTTATATATATGCAAAAGTTACATTTTTAGAAAAGTTTTATATATCTAGCTAGGAAGAAAAGGAAGAAGAAGAAAAAGAAGGATAGGAAAAAAGAAAATAAGAAGAGGAAGAAAGGAGAAGAAGAGGAGAGGAAGAAGAGGAGAAATAAACAAGAAGAGGAAAAAAGAAGAAAAAGAAGAGGAGAAGAAGAAAGGAATAGAGGAGAAAAAAAAATGGATTATCTATTTTTTCTTCTTCTCCTCTATTCCTTTCTTCTTCTCCTCTTCTTTTTCTTCTTTTTTTCTTCGATCTTCTCCTCTATTCCTTTCTTCTTCTCCTCTTTTTATTTCTTCTTCGTCTTCTTATTTTTTATCAGGTATGTCGTTGTCGATATACCCCCTCCCCGATAACATTATTTTTCCCATGTATGTATGTCGTCGTTGTCGATATATATAACTCCCTCCCAGATAACTTCGACATGATGGACGGTTGATATTTATACCCCCTCTCGACCGTGATAACTTATACCATGGGAGCACCCCCCGGCCCTCTCGCTCGACCAAAACTCTCGAGGACACCCAAACCCTAGAAAAAAACGATGTCGGTCTCCTACCCCCTCCCGCCGCGCCCCTACCCTTGAAGCATTGCCGAGGCCACCCCAAACCCGGAATAAGCTAGGTCTACGTTTGCACTAATATATCCACCTGCTGTCATGTTTGTGTAATAATTGCCATGTTGTAATATTTGCAGAAACAATGGAGCACGGACGAGACGAGCAAGCAGAAGAGGTGTTGGGGGACATAATCTTAGCCGGAGGTGATATCTTGTCTTATCTTAACGACAATGATGGTCTGGAAGAACAGGGTGAAGAAGCAGGCTACGGTGATCGAAGAGTGGAGGAGGAAAGACATGATTACGATGGCTCCGGTGACCCAATGCTGGTGCAAGAAGGAGCCCGTGGTGACGGCTCCGGTGACCGAGCAGAGTCCGGCCAGGTAAATATATTAGTTAAGCCTGTGCTGATTAGCTAATTGATGCATTCATTGTTTCGGTATGTACACATATTAATTAACTCTCGTCTTTCTTCTTTTTTCTAGCCCTCCGGATCGAGCACAACTTCGGTAAAGAGACGAGGCCCGAAGAGAAAGTTGCGCTTGGATGAAAGGTTTGAGATCACAGCAATCGCGCGCGACGGCCAACCGATTGGACCCATCCGGACAAAGGATGCATTTGCTGCTCAGTGCGGGGTTCTTGTTAGGGACAAGATCCCGATCAGCATCCACCAATGGTATAAGCCTAAGAAGGAAGACCCTGAGGTGTCTTATGTCAATGATATGCAGAAACATGATCTTTGGACTGAGCTGAAGGCAAATTTCACCCTACTGCCAGAGGAAGAACCGGAGAAGCTAGTTAAAGAGCAATTAATCAAGTCTCATGCTCTTAAGAAGATGGCAGACCTATTTAGGAGGTGGAAGAATGAGCTGAAAACGTTTGTCGACAAAGAAGAGACACCAGAATTCATCGGCCGATATGAGAACATCAGAGATCACTGGCCCGCATTTGTGGCCCACAAGACATCGGAAAAGAGTAAGAAGATGTCAGCGACAAACAAGAAGAATGCTGCGAAGAAGAAGCTTCACCATCGCACGGGGTCAGGTGGCTACCTCAAAGCCCGGCCTAAGTGGGCCAAGGCTGAGAATGATCTGCTTGATAAAGGGATCGAACCACAGACAATGAACTGGCCAGACCGTTGCCGGACTTGGTTCTTCGGGGCTGGCGGAAAATTGGACCCTGTATCAGGGAGGTGCGTTTGCATGGACGAGCTTTTGAGAATACCAGTCAAGAGGCTTCAGCACTATATCGATGCAGCGCAGGAAGGGACGTTCGTTCTAGACAGAGAGAACGACGAGCTCACAATGGCCCTCGGGAATCCTGAGCACCCTGGACGGACACGAGGCACGCCAGGCTCCGTTCCGTGGAAGGCTGGTTTTCCGGACGCAGGCGGTTACAAAAGCCAGGAGAGGAGGAAAAGAGTGGAGCAGACCCAAGTTCAGAAGCTGCACGAAAGGGTTCAAGCGCTAGAGGAACGAGACGGCAATCGACATACCGAAACTACCCCCGAAGCTACCCCGCCATCTCAGCGGAGAAGCAGCGTGGCTTCCACCGAGCTGCTTCAGCCGGAGCATGTCTTGACGGCTCCTGCTAGCTACCCCGTGGATGCTATCACGGAGTCTCAACATTGCCACCTTATGACGCAATGGCAGAACTTCAAAGTCAAGGCGGCTGTTGGATCTGTTTTACCTCCTGAACCCGGCGCAACCTACCACTGCCGGCCGATTCCAGAAGGATATGCTAGGGTGATGGTGGATGAAATAACGGAGGGATTTGAGGACCTCCAGCTTGACCACCCTACCGGTGAAGGGGAGACTCGGCTGGGTTCTGCTCTGAAGACTCCATGCCTATGGCGGAAGGAGCTCATCAACCTTTCGAACTGGACGCCTCCGGCGAGTAAGGGCACTCCGCCTCCTCCTCCGGCGAGTGATCAGGGCACTCAGCCTCCTTCTCCGGCGCGTGGCGGCACTCCGCCTCCTCCTCCACCTCCTCCTCCGGCGAGTGATCAGGGCACTCAGCCTCCTTCTCCGACGCGTGGCGGCACTCCGCCTCCTTCTCCGCCTGCGCCGGCGCGCGAGAGCAGCCAGGCTCCTCCTTCTCCGCCTCGTCAGCAAGGGCGGAAGAGACCCGCCGCCGCTCCGGCTGCTCCGGCGCGTCATAGTCCTTCTCATCCGCCTCGTAAGCAAGGAAAGAAGACAGCTGCAGCCGCTCCGTCTGCTCTGCCGGCGTCTAGCAGTACAGCTGCCAGAGGCGGGAGGCAATACAGATTCGGTCCTTCTCTGAAGACTCTAGAGAAGTTACCATACGAGAGGACCGAGGAGGAAACCAGGAAGATTGTGCGAGCCGAAGTGACAAACTTCTTTGAAGGGGTGAAAGCAAAGAAACATCCACCTCCGGAGGAGAAGGTAGATCCGGTGAAAGCAAAGCGCACTCTGGCTGCCCTGACAAAACCACCAAAGTCTCCGCTGAGAGGCAACTATGAGCGCATTCTTGCAAAGACATATGCCGAAGCGGAGCGGTCGGGAAGTACTGTCAGTGATCAAAGGTTAAAAGAACGACGAGCTGGGAAAAAATGCGCAGCTCGGCGAACAAGCGAACCAATCGTGCCCCCCGCTCAAGGTGTCTAAAGATATCGTCGCTAATGATCCGAGGATGGTGGCCGGTTATAGCAATCTTGGAGATTACCTGCCCGACGATGTACATTATGAAATCATGGAGGTGGACGAACACAAATACCATTACGGGAAGCCTCTCGTCAAAGATGAAAGATCTCTAACAACGATGATGCGAAGATTACATGATTGGTACATGAAAACCTGTAGAGAGTCTGATGGGATGAATACTTTGACGCTGAGAGTTAAACCGGAGCATGACCTCGTTGGAATTGAACTGCTGAATGTTCCATTTGAGGAGTTCTTCCAGTTTTTCAATCAAAAGGCCCTCGATAAATCAAAGATCACTTGCTACTGTCTGTAAGTAGTACTACTTCTGTCATTAAGTCTCTCTATATATGTCAGCTCTTTCATTGCATGTATTTATAATTATCCTCACTATATTATGCAGATTGAAGATCGCCGAATTGAAGAAAAGACAAATCGGTGATATTGGGTTCATTAACACAAATCTCATAGATGCATATACGGTTGAAAAACATGCCAAAGAAGCCGAGGCCAACTTGCTATGATCGTTGGTATTAAATCAAAACAAAGATATAATACTCTTTCCTTACAACTTCAAGTGAGTGTTACTGTCTTGTGAATATTCGGTTTCCCTTATTAGTCCAGGTTATGGTAATGTAATTGATCACTTATGCATGCATGCGCAACTTCCACTATATTCTCCTAGAGATTAAGCTTGAGCAGGGAGTAGTAACCGTCTTAGACTCGAGACGAAAAGATCCCCAGGACTACGCGGACATGACTCAAATGCTCGAGAAGTAAGTTAAATCGATCATTATCCACCATATCAGCAACTTTGTTCATTTCCTGATATCAAGTAATTGTTTTCTTTGTCTGGCAGGGTTTGAAGAAAATTCTCCACAAAAGCTCCGGGACTGCCGAAGAAGCTGCAATTTAGACACCCGAAAGTAAGTACTATAGTGGCATGTTCCGCACATCTCCTAGTGATTCAAGCGCTAGTTTCATCAATACCATTTAGCAAGCTTGCTTATCAGTTAGATTGACCTCTATTTCTTGTAAAGTGGTTGTGGCAGGAACAAGGGAATGATTTCTGTGGATACTACGTTTGCGAGTCTACCCGCCACACGACCTGTGAGCGGGGCAACTCTGACGAACAATATGAAGTGCGTAAGCAATAATATTCACAATTTTATTTTATTACCATCATTTGTGTCGAGTTTCATTTATTCATATATATATGTATTAACCCCCTTCTTCAAATTAGATCTTTCGGATGCGGGATGAACTCCTAGCACCAGATCGTATGCGGGCAATTCAAGAGGAATTGGCGGCATTCTTCCTTGACCACGTGATCGCTGAAAATGGAGAATACTATGTGGACCCTGTGTTCTTACAATTTAATTAGGAGATTATATTGTAAGAGATAATTATTGTATATATGTAGCTGGTAGTGTCAGATAGATATACGAGAACTTGTTGTTCGACCAATCTCTCGGAGAAGGAGAGGTGGTCGATATCACTTCTCTCTGTATGCATATCTTCATGACGATCTTCTGTTTCCTTCATTTGCTTACTAGCTAGCGTGTCTAGTCCTCTCCATACGTATATAGTATGTAGCGTCGACCAAGCACGGAGATAAGAGAGGACACTTCTCTCTATTAATTAGCTAGCTAACACAATATATGAAACACCTAAATTAACCCCCCGAAACCCCCCAACCTCCCCCCCTTTCAAAAAAAACAAAAACCCCAGCCCCTGAAATGCTGACGCGTGGATGCCTATTGGTCCCGGTTGGTGACACCAACCGGGACAAAAGGCCCTGCCTATTGGTCCCGGTTGGTGTCACCAACCGGGACCAAAGGCCCCCCTGCCTGGGCTGGCAGCAGCGGCCACGTGGAGGACCTTCTGTCCCGGTTCGTGTAAGAACCGGGACAAAAGGGTTAGGGCTTTAGTAACGACCCTTTAGTCCCGGTTCGAAAACCTAGACAAAAGGCCCTTACCAACCGGGGTAAAAGCCCCTTTTTCTACTAGTGTGAGTTGCCTATATATACCCATCGCCATGGCAGAGCACTCCACAGTGCTCTGTTTTTTCTGGCCGGCGAGGGGAGGGCATTTGGTTGCTCTAGCTCACCTCCTATGCACATGAGGTGTTCGATGAAATGTCTGAGCCACACTAGTTAATCTTTCTCCTCTCGAAACTCGACCTCCGAGCTCCATTTTCCCCGAGATTTGTCTAGGTTTAGCAGTCTGTCACATCCCATCCCCGTCTTCACCGCCGTCGATCGCCCGCGCCGATCTCGTTGCCGGCACCACCGTTGTGAGCCTCTTGTTCTTATCTTCTTTCTGAAAAAAAAGTTTCTTACTTCAGATAGATACTTATCTAATTTTCTTACTTTTATTATTCTTGTTATTATATAGTGCGATGGTTTTGGTATCCGCCCCCGTCGGCCCTCATCCTGTCTATGATTTGGATGTGGTATATATTATCTTTTTATAACTATTTGGTTCATTTATTGTTTATGACAATTATGCCGACCAACGTGACATAGATTTTATTTATCTAGGAGGTGGTTGAACCAGAAATTCCAACCGACCCTACTGTCGAGAGGTGAAATTTAGTTGAAGAAGAAAACAATTACTTGAAGGAAAAAAATAAAAAAAATGAGGAGGAGAAGATGATATTGGAGTTGCATGTTGCGGATGTCGTCGATGATCACAAGATCAAGATGGATGCAATGTAGTAGAAGATTAGAAAGATTAGAAAATATGCCATTCATACGGAGCTTGGTATCATTATGCAGTTGGATCAATTGTTACCTTGGTTGCAATTATGATCGCATTTGTTGGTGCATTGAAATGTTTTACATAATTTCAATGTATGGTTTAATTAGATGCTCTGGAGAGCTATATGTTGTTCAATGAGAACTATGTATGTACTTTGGTTTGAATGTGATGATGAACTTCTATTAATTTGGTCACTTATCTACTTCGAAAGAGATTGTCCGTTTTGTACACGTAGTGCATCCAGTTTTTGCCGCAACCCTCTCTACTTTCTTGCACATGCTATGTGGGTCAAATGATGATACCATGCCAACTTTCAACCTTTTCAGAGTTCATTAAAAATGCTTTTCAATTTCAGGGTCTTATAGCTCAAAATAATCAGTAAATGCATGAAAAATAACAAATGAAGTCAGAAAGGGTTGAAAATTGATGATGTGGCTTTGAATGGTGCATTTTGAACACAGAAAAACTGTGGAGTTCAAATAAGTTCAAAAAAAATGAAATCCCTTTGTAACAGACGAGTTTCCGTATGAAACCCTGATACTTCGAAAGAGATTGTCCGTTTTGTACACGAAGTGCATCCAGTTTTTGCCGTAACCCTCTTTACTTTCTTGCACATGCTATGTGGGTCAAATGATAATACCATGCCAACTTTCAACCTTTTCAGAGTTCATTTGAAATGCTTTTCAGTTTCAAGGTCTTATAGCTCAAAATAATAAGTAAATGCATGAAAAATATCAAATGAAGTCAGAAAGGGTTGAAAATTGATGATGTGGCTTTGAATGGTGCATTTTGAACAAAGAAAAACTATGAACTTCAAATAAGTTCAAAAAATGAAATCTCTTTGTAACTAAAATCCTTTTTTAAACTCTAATATCAAAAGTAATGAACTAAAAAGCTTTTATAAACCTCTAGTATTTTTTAAACTAAAATTATATAAAATTCATGCCACTGAAATTATCAAAGTATTTTCTGTTCAAAACATGAAAAGCAGAAAGAAACAAAATAAATTTAATAAATAAGTCGAAACAAAATAAAATAAAATAAATAAGTAGAAACAAAATAAACTTTAATAAATAAATTAAATAAACTTTAATAAATAAGTAGAAACAAAATAAAATAAATTAAAATTTAATATAATAAATAAGTAGAAACAAAATAAAATAAACTTTAATAAAATAAAGAAGTAGAAACAAAATAAACTTTATAAAAGTAAAATAAATAAACTTTAATACAATAAATAAAAATAGCAATAGTAAGTTTTTTGTTGTAAGTAGAAACAAAATAAAATAAATAAAGCAACAAAAAAATTAAAAAAGTGCCCCCTACTGGGCAACCACGGCCTGAATACGACTAGAAACCCAACAATGGGCCAGGATTCAGGTCTGCAGGAGGCCCAGTAGGCCCACAAGCACATCGTGACAAATTAGGCCCGCAAGCCTGCAGTTGAGAGGAGCTCGAGAGGGTTGGCGCAGCAGCGCTTATAAACCACTCTCGAGCTCTCTCAGCTAGCGAGGTGGGACTAAAGTTTTGGCCGCGACGCGGGCAGCACAGGGCCTTTGGTCCCGGTTGGTGCCACCAACCGGGACTAAAGGGGTGCATTGGTACCGGTTCGTGACACCAACCGGTACCAATGCCCCCCTTTAGTCCCGGTTGGTGACACCAACCGGGACCAAAGGCCGCCACTTCCCGCCCTTTGGGCTGCCGAAAACTGACCTTTGGTCACGGTTGGTGGCACCAACCGGCACTAAAGGTGGCATTGGAACCGGTTGGTGCCACGAACCGGTACCAATGCTCTAGGTATATAAGCTGGACTTATGAAAATTTCACAATTTCACCGTCAGTTCGTGCCTGATGCCCCAGCGCTGCTCCTCGTCGCTGTCGCCGTCATCGCCCTGCCTCCGACGCCGTCGCCGCGCCGCCCCTGCCTCCGACGCCGTCGCCGCGCCGCCCCTGTCCCCGACCATGCCGTCGCCGCGCCGGCCCCTGCCCCGCGCCCGAGCCCCTTCCCGCGGCCCGCCCCCGCGCGCCGGCGCCCTCGCCTCCCCCCCCGTCGCCATCACCAGACGCCCCCGCTGTGAGCCGCCGTGCCGGTCCGGCTCTGTTTTTATTTTGTATTAGATTAATTTTTTGTTCATATATATAAAATGTATATTTGTATGTATGTGGCTATATGTAGTTCAGAGCATGTTTTTTATTAGATTAATTTCTTATTAGATTTATTACATTAATTGTTTTTGTTCACAGCATGTTTTTGTTCATATATGTATTTTTTTGTTCATATGTGTATTAATGTTTTTGTTGCATATATGTAATTTTTTTTCAATGTATATATGTATGTGGTAGCTATATATGCATGATGAGCGGGGTGGGGGTCGATATACCCCCTCCCCGATAATTTCAACATGAGGGGAGGTCGATATACCCTCCCCGATAACATTTTTTTAGAAAAGTTTTATATATCTAGCTAGGAAGAAAGGAAGAAGGAATGAACTAAGAAGAGGAAGAAGAAGAAAAAAAGAGGAGAAGAAGAAGGAATAGAGGAGAAGAAGAAAAAATAGACTATTTTTTCTTCTTCTCCTCTATTCCTTCTTCTTCTCCTCTTTTTTTTCTTCTTCTCCTCTTTTTTATCTTCTACTTCCTGTTCTTAATATTTATCGGGAACTCCGTTCCAAAATAACTTCGACATGATGGGCGGTCGATATATATACCCCGTCTCGACCGTGATAACTTATACCACGGGAGCACCCCCCCCCCCGGCCCTCTCGCTCGACCAAAACTCTCGAGGACACCCAAACCGTAGAAAAAAACGATGTTGGTCTCCTACCCCCTCCTGCCGCGCCCCTACCCGACAAACTCTCTCGAGGCCACCCAAATTTACCAAGTTAAAAGAGCGTTGTCGTTGAGGCCACCCCATACCCTTGAAGCGTTGTCGAGGCCACCCCAAACCCTTGAAGCGTTGCCGATCGAGGCCACCCCAAACCCTAGAGAAGCAGCGTCGAGGCCACTAATTAATATGATTCCTTATTGTGATTAGCTAGCTAGTTCTAAGTTTGCCACAAATATATCCATATGTCATGTTTGAATAATAATTGCCATGTTGTAAAAATTTGCAGTAACTATGGACCCCCGAGACGAAGCAAAAGAAGCGATGTTGGGGGACATAATCGCACACGGAAGTGAGGCCGTCTTGTTGTTTCTCAACGACACCGATGGTCTGGAAGGAGAGGGTAGTGAAGAAGCAGACTACGGTGATCGAACAATGGAGGAGGAAGGACATGATCATGATGGCTCCGGTGACCCAATGCCGGTGCAAGGACACCGTGATGACGGCTCCGGTGACCGAACGGAGTCCGGCCAGGTATATATATTAATTAAGCATGTGCTGACTATAGCTAGCTAATTAATGCATTGATTGTTTTTGGTATGTACACATATATTAATAAACTCTCGTCTTTCTTCTTTTTTCTCGCCTTCCGGATCAAGCACAACTTCGGTAAAGAGACGAGTCCCGAAGAAAAAGTTGCGCTCGGATGAAAGGTTTGAGATCGTAGAAATCGCGTGTGATGGCATGCCGATTGAACCCATCCGGACAAAGGAAGCATTTGCTGCTCAGTGCGGGGTTCTTGTTAGGGACAAGATCCCGATCAGCATCCACCAATGGTTAAAGCCGGCTAAAGAAGACCCTGAGGTACCGGTGTCTTATGTCTCCGATATGCAGAAAGATGATCTTTCGACCGAGCTGAAGGCAAATTTCACCCTACCGCCAGAGGAGGATCCGGAGAAGCCAGTTAAAGAGCAATTGATCAAGTCTCATGCTCTTAAGAAGATTGTAGAACTATTCAGGAGGTGGAAGAATGAGCTGAAAAATTTGTCGACAAAGAAGAGACACCATAATTCATCGGCCGGTATGAGAAGATCAGAGACCACTGGCCCGCATTTGTGGCCCACAAGACATCGGACAAGAGTAAGAAGATGTCAGTGACAAACAAGAAGAATGCTGCGAAGAAGAAGCTTCACCATCGCACGGGGTCAGGTGGCTACCTCAAAGCCCGGCCGTTGTCGGCCAAGGCTGAGAATGACCTGCTTGATAAAGGGGTCGAACCAGAGACATTCAGGTGGCCAGACCGTTGCCGGACTTGGTTCTTCAGGGTTGGCGGAACCTTGGACCCTGTATCAGGGAAGTGCGTTTGGACGGACGAGCAAATGAGAATACCAGTCACGAGGCTTCAGGAGTATATCGATGCAGCCCAGAAAGGGACGTTCGTGTTGGAAATATGCCCTAGAGGCAATAAGAAAATGGTTATTATTATATTTCTTTGTTCATGATAATTGTCTATTGTTCATGCTATAATTGTGTTATCCGGAAATCGTAATACATGTGTGAATACATAGACCACAACGTGTCCCTAGTAAGCCTCTAGTTGACTAGCTCGTTGATCAACAGATAGTCATGGGTTTCCTGACTATGGACATTGGATGTCATTGATAACGGGATCACATCATTACGAGAATGATGTGATGGACAAGACCCAATCCTAAGATCGTGTAGTTCGTTTGCTAGAGCTTTTCCAATGTCAAGTATCATTTCCTTAGACCATGAGATCATGCAACTCCCGGATACCGTAGGAGTGCTTTGGGTATGCCAAACATCACAATGTAACTGGGTGACTATAAAGGTACACTACGGGTATCTCCGAAAGTGTCTGTTGAGTTGGCATGGATCGAGACTGGGATTTGTCACTCCGTGTGACGGAGAGGTATCTCTGGGCCCACTCGGTAATGTGACTAAGGAGTTAGACACGGGATCATGCATTACGGTACGAGTAAAGAGACTTGCCGGTAACGAGATTGAACAAGGTATTGGGATACCGACGATCGAATCTCGGGCAAGTAACATACCGATTGACAAAGGGAATTGTATACGGGATTGATTGAATCCTCGACATCGTGGTTCATCCGATGAGATCATCGTGGAACATGTGGGAGCCAACATGGGTATCCAGATCCCGCTGTTGGTTATTGACCGGAGAGGCGTCTCGGTCATGTCTGCATGTCTCCCGAACCCGTAGGGTCTACACACTTAAGGTTCGGTGACGCTAGGGTTGTAGAGATATTAGTATGCGGAAACCCGAAAGTTGTTCGGAGTCCCGGATGAGATCCCAGACGTCACGAGGAGTTCCGGAATGGTCCGGAGGTGAAGAATTATATATAGGAAGTCAAGTTTCGGCCACCGGGAAAGTTTCGGGGGTCACCGGTATTGTACCGGGACCACCGGAAGGGTCCCGGGGGTCCACCGGGTGGGGCCACCTATCCCGGAGGGCCCCATGGGCTGAAGTGGGAAGGGAACCAGCCCTTAGTGGGCTGGGGCGCCCCCCTTGGGCCTCCCCCTGCGCCTAGGGTTGGAAACCCTTGGGGTGGGGGGCGCCCCACTTGGCTTGGGGGGGAAGCCACCCCCCTTCCCCCTTGGCCGCCGCCCCCCTTGGAGATCTGATCTCCAGGTTCGGCGCCCCCCAGGGGACCCTATAAATAGTGGGGGGGGGGGAGGGAGGGCAGCAGCATAACAGCCCCTGGCGCCTCCCTCTCCCCCTGCAACACCTCTCCCTCTCGCAGAAGCTTGGCGAAGCCCTGCCGAGACCCCGCTACATCCACCACCACGCCATCGTGCTGCTGGATCTCTATCAACCTCTCCTTCCCCCTTGCTGGATCAAGAAGGAGGAGACGTCGCTGCTCTGTACGTGTGTTGAACGCGGAGGTGCCGTCCGTTCGGCACTCGGTCATCGGTGATTTGGATCGGCGAGTACGACTCCATCAACCCCGTTCATTAGAACGCTTCCGCTCGCGATCTACAAGGGTATGTAGATGCACTCCTTTCCCCTCGTTGCTAGTATACTCCATAGATGGATCTTGGTGATGCGTAGGAAATTTTAAAATTCTGCTACGATACCCAACAGTGGCATCATGAGCCAGGCCTATGCGTAGTTACTATGCACGAGTAGAACACAAAGTAGCTGTGGGCGTAGATGTTGCCAATTCTTCTTGCCGCTACTAGTCTTATCTTGTTTCGGCGGTATTGTGGGATGAAGCGGCCCGGACCGACCTTACACGTACGCTTATGTGAGACAGGTTCCACCGACTGACATGCACTAGTTGCATAAGGTGGCTAGCGGGTGTCTGTCTCTCCCACTTTAGTCGGAACGGATTCGATGAAAAGGGTCCTTATGAAGGGTAAATAGAAATTGGCATATCACGTTGTGGTTTTACGTAGGTAAGAAACGTTCTTGCTAGAAACCTATACAAGCCACGTAAAAACTTGCAACAACAATTAGAGGACGTCTAACTTGTTTTTGCAGCATGTGCCTTGTGATGTGATATGGCCAGAAGATGTGATGAATGATATATGTGATGTATGAGATTGATCATATTCTCGTAATAGGAATCACGACTTGCATGTCGATGAGTATGACAACCGGTAGGAGCCATAGGAGTTGTCTTTATTTTTTGTATGACCTGCGTGTCATTGAATAACGCCGTGTAAATTACTTTACTTTATTGCTAAACGCGTTAGCCATAGAAGTAGAAGTAATCGTTGGCGTGACAACTTCATGAAGACACAATGATGGAGATCATGGTGTCATGCTGGTGACGAAGATGATCATGGCGCCCCGAAGATGGAGATCAAAGGAGAAAAATGATATTGGCCATATCATGTCACTATTTGATTGCATGTGATGTTTATCATGTTTTGCATCTTATTTTCTTAGAACGACGGTAGTAAGTAAGATGATCCCTTATAATAATTTCAAAAAAGTGTTTCCCCTAACTGTGCACTGTTGCGAAGGTTAGTTGTTTCGAAGCACCACGTGATGATCGGGTGTGATATATTCTAACGTCCGCATACAATGGGTGTTGACGAGCCTAGCATGTACAGACATGGCCTCGGAACACACGCAATACACTTAGGTTGACTTGATGAGCCTAGCATGTACCAACATGGCCTCGGAACACGGAGGACCGAAAGGTCGAGCATGAGTCGTATAGAAGATACGATCAACATGGAGATGTTCACCGATCTTGACTAGTCCGTCTCACGTGATGATCGGACACGGCCTAGTTAACTCGGATCATGTTTCACTTAGATGACTAGAGGGATGTCTATCTGAGTGGGAGTTCATTGAATAATTTGATTAGATGAACTTAATTATCATGAACTTAGTCTAAAATCTTTACAATATGTCTTGTAGATCAAATGGCCCATGTTGTCCACAACTTCAACGCGTTCCTAGAGAAAACCAAGCTGAAAGATGATGGCAGCAACTATACGGACTGGGTCCGGAACCTGAGGATCATCCTCATAGCTGCCAAGAAAGATTATGTCCTAGAAGCACCGCTAGGTGAAGCACCCATCCCAGAGAACCAAGACGTTATGAACGCTTGGCAATCACGTGCTGATGATTACTCCCTCATTCAGTGCGGCATGCTTTACAGCTTAGAACCGGGGCACCAAAAGCATTTTGAGAAACATGGAGCATATGCGATGTTCGAAGAGCTAAAAATGGTTTTCCAAGCTCATGCCCGGGTCGAGAGATATGAAGTCTCCGACAAGTTCTTCAGCTGTAAAATGGAGGAAAATAGTTCTGTTAGTGAGCACATACTCAGAATGTCTGGGTTACACAACCGCTTGTCTCAGCTGGGAGTTAATCTCCCGGATGACGCGGTCATTAACAGAATCCTTCAGTCGCTTCCACCAAGCTACAAGAGCTTTGTGATGAACTTCAATATGCAGGGGATGGAAAAGACCATCCCTGAGGTATATTCAATGCTGAAATCAGCGGAGGTGGAGATCAAAAAGGAACATCAAGTGTTGATGGTGAATAAAACCACTAAGTTCAAGAAAGGCAAGGGTAAGAAGAACTTCAAGAAAGACGGCAAGGGAGTTGCCGCGCCCGGTAAACCAGTTGCCGGGAGGAAGTCAAAGAATGGACCCAAGCCTGAGACTTAGTGCTTTTATTGCAAGGGAAGTGGTCACTGGAAGCGGAACTGCCCCAAATACTTAGCGGACAAGAAGGCCGGCAACACCAAAGGTATATGTGATATACATGTAATTGATGGTTACCTTACCGGTACTCGTAGTAGCTCCTGGGTATTTGATACCGGTGTGGTTGCTCATATTTGTAACTCAAAGCAGGAGCTGCGGAATAAGCGGAGACTGGCGAAGGACGAGGTGACGATGCGCGTCTGGAATGGTTCCAAGGTCGATGTGATCGCCGTCGGCACGCTACCTCTGCATTTACCTACGGGATTAGTTTTAAACCTCAATAATTGTTATTTAGTGCCAGTTTTGAGCATGAACATTGTATCTGGATCTCGTTTAATTCGAGATGGCTACTCATTTAAATCCGAGAATAACGGTTGTTCTATTTATATGAGAGATATGTTTTATGGTCATGCCCCACTGGTCAATGGTTTATTCTTGATGAATCTCGAATGTGATGTTACACATATTCATAGTGTGAATACCAAAAAAATATAAAGTTGATAACGATAGTCCCACATACTTGTGGCACTGCCGCCTTGGTCACATTGGTGTCAAACGCATGAAGAAGCTCCATGCAGATGGACTTTTGGAGTCTCTTGATTACGAATCATTTGACACGTACGAACCATGCCTCATGGGTAAGATGACCAAGACTCCGTTCTCCGGAACAATGGAGCGAGCAACCAACTTATTGGAAATCATACATACCGATGTGTGCGGTCCAATGAGTGTTGAGGCTCGCGGAGGATATCGTTATGTTCTCACTCTCACTGATGACTTAAGTAGATATGGGTATGTCTACCTAATGAAACACAAGTCTAAAACCTTTGAAAAGTTCAAGGAATTTCAGAGTGAGGTTGAGAATCAACGTGACAGGAAAATAAAGTTCTTACGATCAGATCGTGGTGGAGAATATTTAAGTCACGAATTTGGTACGCACTTAAGGAAATGTGGAATCGTTTCACAACTCACGCCGCCTGGAACACCTCAGCGAAATGGTGTGTCCGAACATCGTAATCGCACTCTATTAGATATGGTGCGATCTATGATGTCTCTTACCGATTTACCGCTATCATTTTGGGGATACGCTCTAGAGACAGCTGCATTCACTTTAAACAGGGCTCCGTCGAAATCCGTTGAGACGACACCGTATGAATTGTGGTTTGGGAAGAAACCTAAGCTGTCGTTTCTAAAAGTTTGGGGATGCGATGCTTATGTCAAGAAACTTCAACCTGAAAAGCTCGAACCCAAGTCGGAAAAATGCGTCTTCATAGGATACCCTAAGGAAACCATTGGGTATACCTTCTACCTAAGATCCGAAGGCAAGATCTTTGTTGCCAAGAACGGGTCCTTTCTGGAGAAAGAGTTTCTCTCGAAAGAATTAAGTGGGAGGAAAGTGGAACTTGATGAGGTGATAGTCACCCCTTCCGAACCGGAAAGTAGCGCAGTGCAGGAAGATGTTCCTGTGGGGCCTACACTGACTGGGGAGGAAGTTAATGATGATGATCATGAAGCTTCGGATCAAGTTACTGCTGAACTTCGTAGGTCCACAAGGACACGTTCCGCACCAGAGTGGTACGGCAACCCTGTCCTGGAAATCATGTTGTTAGACAATGCTGAACCTTCGAACTATGAAGAAGCGATGGCGGGCCCGGATTCCGACAAATGGCTAGAAGCCATGAAATCCGAGATAGGATCCATGTATGAAAACGAAGTATGGACTTTGACTGACTTGCCCGATGATCGGCGAGCCATAGAAAATAAATGGATCTTTAAGAAGAAGACAGACGCGGATGGTAATGTGACCATCTATAAGGCTCGACTTGTCGCTAAGGGTTATCGACAAGTTCGAGGGGTTGACTACGATGAGACTTTCTCACCCGTAGCGAAGCTGAAGTCCGTCCGAATCATGTTAGCAATTGCCGCATTCTATGATTATGAGATATGGCAAATGGACGTCAAAACGGCATTCCTTAACGGCTTCCTTAAGGAAGAATTGTATATGATGCAGCCGGAAGGTTTTGTCGATCCTAAGAATGCTAACAAAGTGTGCAAGCTCCAGCGCTCAATCTATGGGCTGGTGCAAGCATCTCGGAGTTGGAACATTCGCTTTGATGAGATGATCAAAGCGTTTGGGTTTACACAGACTTATGGAGAAGCCTGTGTTTACAAGAAAGTGAGTGGGAGCTCTGTAGCATTTCTCTTATTATATGTGGATGACATACTATTGATGGGAAATGATATAGAATTCTTGGAAAGTATAAAGGCCTATTTGAATAAGTGTTTTTCAATGAAGGACCTTGGAGAAGCTGCTTATATATTAGGCATCAAGATCTATAGAGATAGATCAAGACGCCTCATTGGTCTTTCACAGAGTACGTACCTTGACAAGATATTGAAGAAGTTCAATATGGATCAGTCCAAGAAGGGGTTCTTGCCTGTATTGCAAGGTGTGCAATTGAGCACGGCTCAATGCCCGACCACGACAGAAGATAGAGAAAAGATGAGTGTCATCCCCTATGCCTCGGCCATAGGGTCTATTATGTATGCCATGCTGTGTACCAGACCTGATGTAAACCTTGCCGTAAGTTTGGTAGGAAGGTACCAAAGTAATCCCGGCATGGAACACTGGACAACGGTCAAGAATATCCTGAAGTACCTGAAGAGGACTAAGGATATGTTTCTCGTTTATGGAGGTGACGAAGAGCTCGTCGTAAAGGGTTACGTCGACGCTAGCTTCGACACTGATCTGGATGACTCAAAGTCACAAACCGGATACGTGTATATTTTGAATGGAGGGGCAGTAAGCTGGTGCAGTTGCAAGCAAAGCGTCGTGGCGGGATCTGCATGTGAAGCGGAGTACATGGCGGCCTCAGAGGCAGCACAGGAAGCAGTCTGGATAAAAGAGTTCATTACCGACCTAGGGGTGATTCCCAATGCGTCGGGCCTGATGACTCTCTTCTGTGACAACACTGGAGCTATTGCCCTTGCCAAGGAGCCCAGGTTTCACAGGAAGACCAGGCATATCAAGCGTCGCTTCAACTCCATTCGTGAAAGTGTTCAAAATGGAGACATAGATATTTGTAGAGTACATACGGACCTGAATGTAGCAGATCCGTTGACTAAACCTCTCCCTAGAGCAAAACATGATCAACACCAGAACGCTATGGGTGTTCGATTCATCACAATGTAACTAGATTATTGACTCTAGTGCAAGTGGTAGACTGTTGGAAATATGCCCTAGAGGCAATAATAAAATGGTTATTATTATATTTCTTTGTTCATGATAATTGTCTATTGTTCATGCTATAATTGTGTTATCCGGAAATCGTAATACATGTGTGAATACATAGACCACAACGTGTCCCTAGTAAGCCTCTAGTTGACTAGCTCGTTGATCAACAGATAGTCATGGGTTTCCTGACTATGGACATTGGATGTCATTGATAACGGGATCACATCATTAGGAGAATGATGTGATGGACAAGACCCAATCCTAAGCATAGCACAAAAGATCGTGTAGTTTGTTTGCTAGAGCTTTTCCAATGTCAAGTATCATTTCCTTAGACCATGAGATCGTGCAACTCTCGGATACCGTAGGAGTGCTTTGGGTATGCCAAACGTCACAACGTAACTGGGTGACTATAAAGGTACACTACGGGTATCTCCGAAAGTGTCTGTTGAGTTGGCACGGATCGAGACTGGGATTTGTCACTCCGTGTGACGGAGAGGTATCTCTGGGCCCACTCGGTAATGCATCATCATAATGAGCTCAATGTGACTAAGGAGTTAGACATGGGATCATGCATTACGGTACGAGTAAAGAGACTTGCCGGTAACGAGATTGAACAAGGTATTGGGATACCGACGATCGAATCTCGGGCAAGTAACATACCGATTGACAAAGGGAATTGTATACGGGATTGATTGAATCCTCGACATCGTGGTTCATCCGATGAGATTATCGTGGAACATGTCGGAGCCAACATGGGTATCCAGATCCCGCTGTTGGTTATTGACCGGAGAGGCGTCTCGGTCATGTCTGCATGTCTCCCGAACCCGTAGGGTCTACACACTTAAGGTTCGGTGACGCTAGGGTTGTAGAGATATTAGTATGCGGATACCCGAAAGCTGTTCGGAGTCCCGGATGAGATCCCAGACGTCACGAGGAGTTCCGGAATGGTCCGGAGGTGAAGAATTATATATAGGAAGTCAAGTTTCGGCCACCGGGAAAGTTTTGGGGGTCACCGGTATTGTACCGGGACCACCGGAAGGGTCCCGGGGGTCCACCGGGTGGGGCCACCTATCCCGGAGGGCCCCATGGGCTGAAGTGGGAAGGGAACCAGCCCTTAGTGGGCTGGGGCGCCCCCCCTTGGGCCTCCCCCTGCGCCTAGGGTTGGAAACCCTAGGGGTGGGGGGCGCCCCACTTGGCTTGGGGGGGAAGCCACCCCCCCTTCCCCCTTGGCCGCCGCCCCCCCTTGGAGATCTGATCTCCAGGGCCGGCGCCCCCCCAGGGGACCCTATAAATAGTGGGGGGGAGGGAGGGCAGCAGCATAACAGCCCCTGGCGCCTCCTTCTCCCCCTGCAACACCTCTCCCTCTCGCAGAAGCTTGGCGAAGCCTTGCCGAGACCCCGCTACATCCACCACCACGCCGTCGTTCTGCTGGATCTCCATCAACCTCTCCTTCCCCCTTGCTGGATCAAGAAGGAGGAGACGTCGCTGCTCTGTACGTGTGTTGAACGCGGAGGTGCCGTCCGTTCGGCACTCGGTCATCGGTGATTTGGATCACGGCGAGTATGACTCCATCAACCCCGTTCATTAGAACGCTTCCGCTCGTGATCTACAAGGGTATGTAGATGCACTCCTTTCCCCTTGTTGCTAGTATACTCCATAGATGGATCTTGGTGATGCGTAGGAAATTTTAAAATTCTGCTACGATACCCAACAGTTCGTTCCAGACAGAGAGAACGACGAGCTCACAATGGCCCTCGAGAATCCTGAGCACCCTGGACAGGCACGAGGCACGCCAGGCTCCGTTCTGTGGAAGGCTGGGTTTCCGAACGCAGGCGGTTACAAATGCCAGGACAGGAGGAAGAAAGTGGAGCATACCCAACTGCAGGCGCTGCACGCAAGGGTACTAGCGATAGAGGAACGAGAAGCAAATCGCAGCAAACGACCTGCCGAAGCTTCCCCGGAAGCTACCCCGCCATCTCAGCGGAGAAGCAACGTGGCTTCCACCGAGCAGCTTCAGCAGGAGCCTGTCTTCACGGCTCCTGCTAGCTACACCGTGGATGCTATCACGGAGTCTCAACATTGCCACCTTATGACGCAATGGCAGAACTTCAAAGTCAAGGCGGTTGTTGTCTCTGTTTTACCTACTGAACCTGGCGCAACCTACCACTGCCGGCCGATTCTAGAAGGATATGCTAGGGTGATGGTGGATCAAATAACGGACGGATTTGAGGACCTCCAGCTTGACCACCATACGGGTGAAGGGGAGACTCGGCTGGGTTCTTCTCTGAAAACTCCATGCCTATGGCGGAAGGAGCTCATCAACCTGCCGAACTGGACGCCTCCGCCTCCTCCTCCTCCTTCGGCGAGTCAGGGCACTCCGCCTCCTCCTCTGGCGAGTGATCAGGGCACTCAGCCTCCTTCTCCGACGCGTGGCGGCACTCCGCCTCCTTCTCCGCCTGTGCCGGCGCGCCCGAGCAGCCAGCCTCCTCCTTCTCCGCCTCGCCAGCAAGGGCAGAAGAGACCCGCCGCCGCTCTGGCTGCTCCGGAGCGTCGTAGTCCTTCTCCTCCGCCTCGTAAGCAAGCACGAAAGAAGACAGCCGCAGCCGCTCCGTCTGCTCCGGTGTCTAGCAGTACAGCCAGAGGCGGGAGGCAATACAGATACGGTCCTTCTCTGAAGACTCCAGAGAAGTTACCATACGAGAGGACCGAGGAGGAAAACAGGACTATCGTGCGAGCCGAACTGACGAAATTCTTTGAAGGGGTGAAAGCAAAGAAACATCCACCTCCAGAGGAGAAGATAGATCCGGTGAAAGCGAAGCGCACTCTGGATGCCCTGAAGAAACCACCAAAGTCTCCGCCGAAAGCGAACTATGACCGCATTATTGAAAAGTCATTTCTTGAAGCGAAGAGGTCGGGAAGTACTATCAGTGATCAAAGGTTAGCAGAACGACGAGCTGGGAAAAAATTGCCCAGCTCGGCGAACAAGCGGACCAATCGCCCCCCCCCCCCCCCCCCCGCTCAAGGTGTCTAGCGACATCGTCGTTAATGATCCGAGGATGGTGCCCGGTTATAGCAATCTTGGAGATTACCTGCCCGACGATGTACATTATGATTTCTTGAAGGTGGACGAACACAGATACGAGTACGGGAAGCCTCTCGTCAAAGATGAAAAATCTCTAACAACGATGATGCGAAGATTCCATGATTGGTATATGAAAACCTGCAGAGAGTCTGGGGGGACGAATAGTTTGACGCTGAGAGTTAAAGAGGAGCATGATCTCGTTGGAATTGAACTGTTGAATGTTCCATTTGAGGAGTTCTTCCAGTTTTTCAATCAACAGGCCCTCAATAAATCAACGATCACTTGCTACTGTTTGTAAGTACTACTTCTGTCATTAAGTCTCTATATATAGGTCAGCTCTTTCATTGCATGTATTTATAATTATTCTCACTATATTATGCAGATTGAAGATCGCCGAATTGAAGAAAAGACAAACCGGCGATATTGGGTTCATTAACAAATCTCATAGATGCAAATGAGGTTATATTTCATGCCAGAAATACTGAGGCCAACTTGCTACGATCGTTCCTAATAAATGAAAACAAAGATATAATACTCTTTCTTTACAACTTCAAGTGAGTGTTACTGTCTTGTCCATATTTGGTTTCCCTTATTAGTCCAGGTTATAGTAATGTAATTGATGAGTTATGCATGCGTGCACAACTTCCACTATATTCTCCTAGAGATTAAGCTTGAGCAGGGACTAGTAACCGTCTTAGACTCGAGACGAAAAGATCCTAAGGAGTATGCGGACATGACTGAAATGATCGAGAAGTAAGTTAAATCGATCATTATCGCACCATATCAACAACTTTGTTCATTTCCTGATATCAAGTAATTGTTTTCTTTGTCTGGCATGGTTTGGACAAAATTCACCAAAAAAGCTCCGGGACTGCCGAAGAAGCTGCAATTTAGACACCCGAAAGTAAGTACTACTAGCATGTTCCGCGCATCTCCTAGTGCTTCAAGCCCTAGTTTCATCAATACCATTTATAGCATGCTTGCTTATCAGTTTGATTGACCTCTATTTCTTGTAAAGTTGTTGTGGCAGGAAGCCGGGATTACTGTGGATACTACGTTTGCGAGTCATCCGCCACACGACCTGTGAGCGGGGCTACTCTGACGAACAATACGAAGTGCGTAAGCAATAATTAATATTCACAATTTTATTTTATTACCATCATTTGTGTTGAGTTTCATTTATTGATATATATATATATATATATATATATATATATATATATATATATATATATATATATATATATATTGACCCCCTTCTTCAAATTAGATCTTTCGGATGCGGGATGAACTCCTACCACCAGATCGTATGCGAACAATTCAAGAGGAATTGGCGGCATTCTTCCTTGACCACGTGATCGCTAAAGACGGAGAATACCATGTGGACCTTGACTTCGTATATAATTAGGAGATTATATTGTAAGAGATAATTATATTGTATATATGTAGCCAGTAATGTCGGATAGATATACGAGAACTTGTTGTTCGACCAATCTCTCGGAGAAGGAGAGGTGGTCGATATCACTTCTCTCTGTATGCATATGTTCATGACGATCTTCTGTTTCCTTCATTTGCTTACTAGCTAGCGTGTCGAGTCCTCTCTATACGTATAATACGTAGCGTACGTCGACCAAGCACGGAGATAAGAGAGGACACTTCTCTCTATTAATTAGCTAGATAACGCAATATATGAAACACCTAAATTAACACCCCAAAACCCCTAAACCACCCCCTTTCAAAAAAAACTCAGCTTCTGCTAGCTGCTGACGCGTGGATGCCTATTGGTCCCGGTTTGTGCCACCAACCGGGACCAAATGGCCTCCTGCCTGGGCTCGCCGCACGGGCCACGTGGAGGCCCATCTGTACCGGTTCATGTAAGAACCAGGACTAAAGGCCCAGGGCCTTAGTAACGACACTTTAGTCCCGGTTCCAGAACCGGGACTAAAGGTCCTTATGAACCGGGACAAAAGGCCCTTTTTCTACTAGTGCATCCAGATGCAGAGGCTGGGGTCCTTCTCCATTTCTAAAAAAACTTGATGAATATACACGCGGGTGTCATGTCTGGTCTCGAAAAAATATTTCCAAATGTAGAAAATCACAAACGGCTACACTTAAATTACTGAACTGTCCTAATTATCATGCATGCTATATATGAATAGTATATCTCACATAACATACTATACACACATATATAGCTTCCGATCAAGCAAATGAAGACGATTCTGGATATCTAATACTATACGGACATCAGAGGATTTTCACTCCATAATCCAAGAACGGACCTTCACTCATGCTCCTGTAGTTTCCAGGAGCGGTTCAGGTACTCAATGGCAACCGCGGTGTGAAACGCAGCTCCAATAGGAAGAACACCCTCATCGAGGACGAAATGCGGGGAGTGCACCGGATGCACACTATCCATGGCGGTCTCGTTACCTACGCCGATGAAGAAGAATGCACCCGCTGCTCTCTGCGCGTAGAAAGCGAAGTCCTCACCACCCATGCTCCGGGGAGCCACCTTCACATTAGCTTCCCCGAGCATGGCCTCGGCCACTTCCTTGGAATGGGCATACATCCCTTCATCGTTGACGGTGGCTGGGTAATGCTTTAACTTCTCCTCCATGAAGTCGACAGTGGCTGCGCAGCGGTGCACGGTTGCCTGGGCTTCTACGGTCTTCCAGAGAGGCATCGGGTTGTCAGTACCTCATGTCAAATGGTCGACAAAAAGAATTGACTGGAAACTTGAGATAGGAGAGAATGCATGGGGTGTTATAATTTGTCCTACCTCTTTCACCCTTTTCATTAGATATGACAAGCCTTCATCAGTCATGCTCCGAAAGGTCCCGCCGAACGACGCAGATTCGGGAATTACATTGTAAGCATCACCTCCTCTCAGCTGTGTAACAGACACCACCTGAAAGAAGTAGTACATCATCGACCAAGTTATCACTCACTTCCCAGGGGTTTCATACACAGATTAATGGTGGCCTGGCCACCTCTGAATATATGTGCTAGACATATTAATCACGTACAGCTGACTCGAGTGGATCTGTTTCGCGGGCGACAAGTTGCTGAAGGCTGAGAATGGCGGAGGAAGCAGCAATGACAGGGTCAACGGCATCGTGAGGGTTACCGGCGTGCCCGCCTTTTCCAGTGATCGTTGCGGTGAACCGAGCTGCAGCTGCAAGAAATGGACCTGGCCGCGATGCGACGACGCCTACAGGAAGATGTGGGAAGACATGCAAGCCAAAGATGGCAGAGACATCGTTGAGGACACCCTCCTCTAAAATGTAGTAAGCACCGGCGTAGCCCTCTTCAGCAGGCTGGAACACAAGCTTGACAGTACCCTGAAGGTCAAGCAACAATGACACAAATTGAACTGTTTCTCATTCTCAGTCGTATAAATTTGAATGCACACTACGATACATCATATTAATGAGAGTACTTCTTATATGCTGAACTGACTGAGTTATAATGTTGAACCCTGGTACCCACAGGCACTGAAATGGGACAATATACCAAAATTGTCTGGACTGACAAAAGAGCATTGTTTGTTATTTCCAACACAAAATATCATGTTACATGTACCGTAATAATCGTCTCAATTTCACCATGTTAAAATTAAGAGTATGATCAGCACAGTAAGTTTACCTTTAAATCTTCTTTCCGAGATTGAAGTAGCTTGGCAGCTCCTAGAAGCATTGTCACATGGGCATCATGTCCACAAGCATGCATCTTGCCATTTTCGAGGCTCTTGTACTCCCAATCTACCAATTCCTGCCCAAGGACCACCGTGCGTGCCATTGTCAATCAAATGCCATCACTATTTACTAACAAATCAATACACCAATGTACAGCAAAGATTATTTTCGGATACAATCTAGGTTCTTGTTGATTGAATTCTGTTTTGTGCAAGCTGCGCATAGAACATGTCGTATTTGGTTGGACCAATGCTTGATGTCGATTGTCTTGCAGCTTACAACGTACAATCCAAAACAAAATTTCATATCAAATAGGTTAATTTTCCAGAATACGGGCCAACTACTACCTATAATGGAAAAAAAAATTCCGTTTTGTCTCATTGTAGGCCCTGATCTATCCGCTTTGTGTCCCTAAAGCGACATTCTGTGTTTCCTATGTAGTTAGGTTTCATGATATGATGCAGCACAACAAACAAACAATAATTAATCGGTGACAGCAAGAGATTTGTTTGGTTGCAGCAAGAGTTTTGATTACTCTATACAAGATAGGCCATTGTTGATTGAATTCTGTTTTTTGCAAACTGCACACAGAACATGCCGTATTTTTTATTGGGCCAATGACTGATGTTGTGCAGCTACGACCGTACAATCCAAAAGAAATCATATCAAGTAGGTTAATATTTTCTTAACCCAATAATTTCCTTCTGTGTTTCCTATGTGGTTAGCTAGGTTTCATAATGCAGCACAACAAACAAACAAACAAACAACCAATAATTAATCGGTGATGGCAATAGTTATGGTTGGCTGCTGCGGTGATCTTCATGATTGCAACACATTTGATATTTTTCTTAGATAAAACGACGGAATTAAACCCACATTGGTGCGAATTCGAAGAAAGAGATGTAGACGTATAACAGAAACTACAATTCCTGAGCAACCTGTCAGTATCACAAGGTGACCTTTCAGTATTACAAGGACAAAAGAAATTGCAATACCAGCTAATGATTCTACAACACTGGTTGGAGGATATTCATTTGGATTACAGAATTTCGTGTTAGTTAAATCTCATTTCATAACAACCATGCATTATCATTCACAATTATTCCTGAAAAAGAATTAACATTCACATGCTGTCCTAATTACTCTAATTAGTTTTCTGTACTTGTCTTTTCCAAGAAAAAGAATTATGTTGGGATCATGCGGGTTCATATAAGGAACAGATAAAGCAGTCCTAACAATGGTTAGTGACGATTGACGAGAGAAATGCAGAGTATGACAACGGACCTGGAGGGGGAGCGCGTCCATGTCGGCCCGGAGCGCGACGACTGGCCCGGAGCCGCCGCCTCCGGCGATGGTCGCCACGACGCCGGTCTGGGCGACGGGCCAGACATATGGGATGCCGAGCGCGTCGAGCTCGGCGCGCACGAGCTCGCTTGTGCGGTGCTCTTGGAAGGCCAGCTCCGGGCGCTGGTGGATGCGCCGACGCAGGCCGCGCAGCCACGACTCGAAGGGAGGCGCACGCGCCGCGCCCAGGAGATCGGCTCCCAGCCGAGTTGTTGTCGCCGATGAGGGGGTCGCGAGATGTGAGAGGAAGAGGAGGAACAAGGCAACGAGATGAGTCGAAAACCAAGCCATGCGAACGTGACCGAAAACTGCTCGATGCACACAAGACTATTGACTATGACGTGATATATATAGCTCGCGCGTGGCCTCCGTTGATATTTCCACCGGGAGTATAGGCGTGATTTGACTCGCCGATTTTTTATTGCTGTGAAATATTTTTTACGGTGGTATTAAAAATCAGTCGACTGAGACTTTGCGGCCGACTCCTCGACCGTCAGATTTGCTGTTGCTTTTAGATGCATGCAACCTACGTACATGGACGAAGTGAGATAGGCTGCTTTTGTGTCTTGTTTTTTCTGTCGGCTTTGGGTGTTGGGCTGGGCAGGGGAGTGGCACGCTTTAGGTGGTGTGTCTTTTTTTATGGCCTTCAAATTTTACAAAATGTAAGAGTGATCCCTGACTAGGAAAAAAAACAGTTGCTAAAAAAAAGACTTCCCTAAGAAAAAAGGAAAAGAATTATATACTGTAGTAGCATCTTTTGTGAGTATTTCTCTTTTTTTTTTCTTTTAGAATCCCCGTGCGTATGTGTGGCTGTTGTTGATAGATTATATCCCTATTGTATAGATTTTGGATGTAGTTTTTCTAGTGTAGCATCAATGTCTTGTTTTTTGAGAATCAGAATTTTCTTTTTTTGGAGATGCGCGTGAGCGCACACGTTTTTGTATAGAACAAGCATCCATATTTTTTTCAAGTTTATTTAGGTTTGGCTTTGTGTTATGTATGCCAGTCTAAAAGAAGCTTAGATGAAACTATCTAATTTAAAAAGTATCTATTTTATGTGGATTTGCTATTCTCAGTCGATCAAGAATTAGTCAAGTCTTAGTCGATTCGGTAGCAATCAGACCTCAACTGCGATTGTTTCCCCAGAATGCAACTCCATGTCTTCAAAGCAACCATGAATTGCTAGTTTATTTTTGTTTGTTTCGGGTTATTTCTCATGTCCAATTAGTTTGCTTCCAGTTTTTTGGTGATGGGCTGTTTTAGGATGCATCTGGCCCGCTCTTTTCCTTCTTCTTTATTTAATGTGTGGGCAGGGATGTGTGATGGCCTAGCTATTTCCTGTTTTATTTGTTTATTTTCATGCCTCTTTTTTTTATCTTTTTGTAAGTGACTTTAACAAAAAAAATGGCGCCCTCATGACATTGATTTTATTTTGCATTTTATTTTTACCATTAAAAAATTCCTTGTTTCTTTTTAATTTATATTTTCTCTTTTTACTACTTTTAAAACCTTTTTCTTGTATGTCTGCTATTAGGTGCATTTGTAAGGGTCGCCACTTCCTGTAATTTATTATTCTTTTGTCGAGAGAAGGGCACTTGCATGTCTGTCACTAGGCGTCCAACTGCAAGTGTCACCCCGACTACAATTGCATGCCCACACACCTGACTGCAACTAAACATTTATTTTGTAAGTGGGCGGCGGGAGAGGGAGGGGAGTTGCATGTGTGATACCAGACTTGCAACTGCAAGCGTAGCCCTCGACTGCAGCTGCATGTCCCCCTCCCGACTGCAACTGGCCTTGTGTTTTTTTCGGAGGGGGAGGGGGGGGGGGCAATTGCATGCCCGACAGTAGTCTTGCAATTGCAAATGTCGCCCTTGGCTGGAACCGCATGCCTACCCACCCGAATGCATTTACATGCCACACACTCGACAGCAACCGACATTTTTTTATTTGTTAGTAGGCGGCGGGAGAAGGGGGGTTGCATATCCGTTACTAGGCTTGCAACTGCAAGTCTCGCCCTCGACTGGAACTCCATGTCCCCTATTGACTACAACTGGCCTCGTGTTTTTGTCGGAGAGGGGATGAATTGCATGTCCGACAATACGCTTGCAACTACAAGTGTCGCCCTCAACTACAATTGCATTTCCGACAGTAGGTTTGCAACCGCAAGTGTCGCCCTAGACTGTAACTGCATGTCTACAGACCCGACTGCAAACTGGATTTTTGTTTTGTTTTGTAAGTGAGCGGCAGGAGAGGGGATGGGAGGTGCATTCATGGTACTAGGCTTGCAACTCCTAGTGTCACCCTCGAATGCAACAACATGTTCCCTACTGACTGCAACTAGCCTTGTGTTTTTATTGGAGAGTGGGTGAATTGCATGTCTGAAAATAGACTTGCAACTATAAGTGTAGCCCTCGAATGCAACAACACGTCCCCTACTGACTGCAACTAGCCTTCTGTTTTTGCCGGAGAGGGGGTGAATTGCATGTCCGACAATAGACTTGCAATTACAAGTGTCGCTCACGACTAAGGTTGCATGTCTGATAATAGGCTTGCAATTTCAAGTGTCGCCGTCTATTGCAACTACATGGCTACACACCCGGCTGCAACTAACTTTTTTTGTAAGTGAGCGGCATGAGAGGAGGGGGAGTTGCATGTCCGACAATAGGCTTGCAACTACTAGTTTCACCCTCGATTAAAATTGCATGCCTACACACTCGGCTCCTACTAGCCTTTTTTTTGTTTTGTAAGGGAGTGACAAGGGTGGGGGAATTGCATGTCCGATACTAGGCTTGCAACTGCAAGTGTCGCCCTCGAGTGCAACTGTATGCCTACACATCCAATGCAACTGGCATTTTTGTTTTCTAAGTGGGCGTCGGGAGAGGTGGGTAGTTGCATGTTAGACACTATGCTTTGCAACTGCAAGTGTCGCCACCTAATGCCACTACATGTCCACAGACAGCTACTACAACTAACCTTTGTTTTTGTAAGAGTGGCGGGAGAGGTGGGTGTAGTTGCATGTCCAATACTAGCGTGCAACTGCATGTGTCGCCCCCGAATGCAACTACGTGCCCCCCATCGCAACTGGTCTTGTGTTTTGTTAGAGGACGACGGGAGAGGTGGGTGGGGTAGTTGCATGTCCGAGGGGGGTGGGGTACTTTCTTTTTATTTTATTTTTTTACTGTTGTGTTTTGAATTTATATTATTATTCTTCTTCTTTTGATTTATTAAGAAAAACAACGCACTATTCTTTTTTTTAAACAGTGCCACAATATTTTAGTTTGTCTTGTTTTCATTTTGTTTCTTAGTTACATTAAAGATTTATTTTTGTCCTAATATACAAAATGTTTTTAAAGAAGTCATAAAAATGAAAAATGAAAAGAGAAGCAAGATGATGTATGAAGATAAGGACTGAACGATGAGCTACATTGGCGACAGAAAAATGTTTTTTTGTTTACTTCTCTTGTTGAACACTTTTTGCAGGTGTCAAGAAAAAACAAGACAAAGAAACAAACAGCCCAGCCCAAACAAACAAACAACGGAAAAACAAAAAAGGCCTTAGGTAAGAATTAAACCCAGCAGTTATCGACTAAACAAATGGTGGAGAGGGGCACCGCACGCGGCTAAAAGATCCAAGAGATCAATTGTTATGTCTATGGGGTGCCCCTCTCCTCCGTATATAAAGGGGGGAGGAGAGGGCCGGCCAAGGGGAGGAGGCGCGCCCAAGGGGGGAGTCCTACTCCCACTGGGATTAGGACTCCTCCTTTTCCTATTTGGAGAGGGAGTGGGAAGGAAGAGGAAGGAGGGAGGAAGGAAAGGGGGGGCCGACCCCCTTCCCAATTCATATTGGGCTTGGGGGGGGGGGGCGCCCCCTCCCTTCCTCCTTTCCCATCCTTTCCACTAAAGCCCATTAAGGCCCATATACCTCCCGGGGGGTTCCGATAACCTCCCGGAGCTCTGGTATTATCCCGATCTCACCTGGAACCATTCCGGTATCCAAATATAGTCGTCCAATATATCGATCTTTACGTCTCGACCATTTCGAGACTCCTCGTCATGTCTGTGATCACATCCGGGACTCCGAACAAACTTCGGTACATCAAAACACATAAAATCATAATATAACCGTCATCGAACTTTAAGCGTGCTGACCCTACGGATTCGAGAACTATGTAGACATGACCGAGACACGTCTCCGGTCAATAACCAATAGCGGAACCTGGATGCTCATATTGGCTCCCACATATTCTACGAAGATCTTTATCAGTCAAACCGAATAACAACATCCGTTGTTCCCTTTGTCATCGGTATGTTACTTGCCCGAGATTCGATCGTCGGTATCTCAATACCTAGTTCAATCTCGTTACCGACAAGTCTCTTTACTCGTTCCGTAATACATCATCCCACAACTAACTCATTAGTTGCAATGCTTGCAAGTCTTAAGTGATGTGCATTACCAAGTGGGCCCAGAGATACCTCTCCAACAATCGGAGTGACAAATCCTAATATCAAAATACGCCAACCCAACAAGTACCTTTGGAGACACATGTAGAGCACCTATATAATCACCCAGTTACGTTGTGACGTTTGCTAGCACACAAAGTGTTCCTCCGGTAAACGGGAGTTGCATAATCTCATAGTCATAGGAACATGTATAAGTCATGAAGAAAGCAATAGCAACATACTAAATGATCAAGTGCTAAGCTAACGGAGTGGATCAAGTCAATCACATCATTCTCTAATGATGTGATCCCGCTAATCAAATGACAACTCATGTCTATGGCTAGGAAACTTAACCATCTTTGATTCAACGAGCTAGTCATGTAGAGGCATACTAGTGACACTCTTTTTGTCTATGTATTCACACATGTATCAAGTTTCCGGTTAATACAATTCTAGCATGAATAATAAACATTTATCATGAAATAAGGAAAAAATAATAACTTTATTATTGCGTCTAGGGCATATTTCCTTCAGTTTCTACCACCTTCAGGTAGAAAAATCTAGAGATCATATGCTGTTCATAACCATGCAGCACGCTAGTTTCCATTCTAACCGCCAGCCGAAAAGCAAGCACGAGATCAATCTTATTTGATCAAAATAAAGGGCGGAAAATTAAGCAACCAAAATTGGTACGATTCAAGCGAGTAGTGGTCAAATACTGCCTAATTGACGATTTTTCTCATCCATTCGAGGAAAAACAAAGCTTATCCAGATGGAATCCATGAATTATCTGCCTCTGATTCGACCCAACCATCTCCACCGTCGATGGGCCGGAGGGCGTCTTCCCCTAACATCGCTTCTTAATCCCAGATTGAGGGCGGCGGAGGAGGAGGCGGTGCAAGAGTGATTCGATCATCTTCAGACAAGCTACTCCGATGTGTCTCCTTGTGGCCCCACTCGTCAGGACGTAACGGTCAAAGGAGGACCCGGCCCAAAACAGCCCCACTCATCAGTAGTTAATGGTCAAGCCATTGAGCCAACAACAAACGTCCAGTTTGACCATTTGTGAGAGTTTCAGACATGAGTGTGGGGAAAATTGTGCAAAAGTTTAGAGCGTGGGGACAACTGAGCACAACTAAGGAACCAGGGGCACTATCACAAAAAACCCTTTGTATTATTATATTTCCATATTCATAATTATACAGTCTTTATTCTATGCTTCAACTGATATGATCCAGGAATATGTGATTCAGTGGAAAACTCAAATGCACGTGCGGAATGATAAACGGTTAAATAAAAGGTTCCTAGTCTTGCCTCTAGGACTAGCTAAAGTGTTGTTGGTGATCACGTTTTTCGGATCTTAGAGATCGTTAAGTGTAATGATAGTCCTAAAACAACATTGAGATTATGACGTTAGAAGAACGATCATATTGAATTGACCCAAACTTGTCTATTATAAATTGAGTTAATATCATCTGTAATCAAAGAGCAATCAACTAGGGAAAACATTATCCATATGGGGCATTAATTGTGAATATTTTTTCATTTATTACATATCTCAAATATTATTAGGGCATTACTACTCCAAGATTTTGGTAATAATACTAGGAGGTGGTATAGTTATTGTATCTTATCTACTACAAGGGTAACCAATCAACTAGGGTCAACATTATCCATATGAGACAATAATTGTGAAGATCATTCCATTTATTACAAAACTCAAATATTTCGTGGCATTAGTACTTCAAGATTTTGGTAATAAAGACCAAGAGGCGGTCGATTATTATATCTTATGCAATTAATACAATGACATCTTTTATTCTAGCAATTAAATTTATTGCTCTTATTGAATGACAACCATTCATTTCATGATAGTTTCCTAACATTATAAATATGATGGTAGACACATTAACAAATTGAACATTTCATATTTCCACCATGAAAGAAAATCCATCTATTAGTGTGACCATTCTCTTAGCATATCTTATTCTAGCCATCGGAGGAAAAGAAGTAAAGTGTATCAGACGAGAAGAAAATACTAGCGGGGTCCCATTGAATCAAGAAGTCAATAAGACTATTCTGGTATGTATGAATTCATCTTAGTTTGTATATCTGTAAACAATTTTTTATTATGAAGTTGAGGAGATGCCGAAAAAGGTTGACGGAAGAGATGTTTATGACTGCATCGATGTGAATCTACAACCATCCTTTAGCCATCCACTACTAAAAGACCACAAAATCCAGGCAAGTTTTGATAATCAATATATTATAACATTCATGTAGTACCTAAGTAAAATGTAGATATTCATGTCTCAATCCATGCAGGAACGGTATGTTATTTGAAGTAAAAGTGGAAGATTGGTAGCTAATATATATAATCATGCTAGCAATTATTTGAACTTTAGTTTTTATTCTAATACTTCATAAATAAGCTTTCACTACACATCTACCGTTCTAAAATTTATCTCTGTGTTATCTTTATTTCATAGAAGAGAAATATAAAACATTTGGTACGATCACCAAGCAAGGCAAACTACAAATTCAACTAATTATGTGGATATATTTAATTGTGCATCATAACCCATAAACCTGAATATTTTTTATCATATTTTGTCTTAAAAGTACATATTGATTTAACTTTCCCAATTACAGATGGAACCAAGCTCTTTCCCACTGAGTATTTCTACCAAATCTCCATCGATGGATGTCATCCCACAAGCCCAATTGCCCTTGATTGAGTGCCCTACAGGAACGATTCCAATATTGCGCAACAACAGAATGGTCCACACGCCAGTAGAAACTATTGATAAAGTGATTACCAATGAAGAACATGAGGTGAGTTTTTAATATAATTTTTGAGTGATTCGGTTATAATGGTCGATTATAACAATATAAAATTTTCTTTGTAGTTCTTAAATGCACAACAATTTATTGCCATGCGAACCACATGTCAAAGCAATATTACCTAACAACAGTCTAGGATTTTATCGCATTAAATTCATCCTTTAGATGAAATTATGGTCCAAGGTAGTCAAATAAGTAAATGCAAATAACTTATTCTGTGAATATTTTTATACTTGACATTTTTGTTGCCACTGCAGTGGATGAAATTTTTCTCTAAATGTTTGGTCTATATTGACCTTAAATGCACCATTTAGTGATGTCCACCAAAATATTATTGTGATATGATGTCAATCTTTCTTGTTTAATAAGCATTAGTATTTTCATTGTAAACAAGTCAATATCTTGTTTCGGCTTGCAGGTTGCTGGAGTAGAGTATTATGATGTGCTATATGGAACGCGGGCTAAAATAAATATCTATAATCCTATGGTGAAGAATAATAGTAACGATCTAAGTGCATCGTGGATACAAATTAATAAGATAATAAAAGCAGGTGTTGCAGATGGGATCGGGGCTGGTTCTTGGGTATATCCAAGCTACAGTGGTGACAACTCTGCTAGGTTTCATGTTGCTTGGGTAATCCATAACTATTTCTCTGGATACACATTCTTCAATTTAATATGAATAACTTATAATGATATAGTTTATATTGACGTTGGAACACATTTATGTAAAGGTTGATGGCTTAAAGACTTGCCCTGATCATGATTGTGGCGCTTTCGTGCAAGTTAGCTCAAGTGTTGGTCTAGGAGGAAGACTTAAACCAGTTTCTGTCTATAAAGGACCACAATACATGATAGATGTTACTATTTTCAAGGTATTCTCATGTAAATATTTTTTTATTCTTGTATTTTGTTTTTTCGTATGAAATACATGAATTATATTTTGATGAAAACTTGAAGACATTGGCTCAACCAAACTTATAGGTGTCAAACCATAAGATAACACAATCTTACTAAGAACCTTTGATCATAGAAAAATATTTTAGCATAGAGGGGAGACTCCCAAATATATCTCTAATATTATGTTCATGTTAATATGGAATACAATTAAAAGGATAGTTTCACCTCACCACAAACATTTGATCGATTGTTATTCATTTCATCTATGTTGAAGCATTTACCATGAACCCTGATTTATTTTAGGATCCAGTGACTAAACATTGGTGGGTGGCTTATGGTCCACAAAACATACATATTGGATACTGGCCAAGAGAAATTTTCCATTTCATGAAGGATCAATGTAATTATGCATTATGGGGTGGATATGTTCAAGGTCCGACGGTGTCATCAGACTCTCCACAAATGGGTAGTGGCCATTTTGCTTCCGAAGGACTTGGAAAAGCAGCATTTGTGAGAAATATCGAAATTTTAAATAAGGAAAACAAGTATGTTATTCCAGATGACAAGAAATTTGGGCATGTCACCACCAATTTATCCAAATATACTGCGAAGGGTTATGTTGATGGACATAGTCACTTTGGTGTGCATACTTACTATGGTGGACCTGGTGGTTTTGTTTGAATATATATGTAAAATTATTAATAAAGTTTCCATAATCTAATTAATTTGTAAACTTGGACAAATTATTTTGTGATTTTATCATGTTAGAATGTATTTATAGTAGTGGATAAGTTGAGTCATCCAGCATTGTAAGTTAGTTTTGATTTCCTCGTATATACACCGTACCATGGTTTAGTGCTTCTTTTGATCAGAAAAGTGTTTTGATGCCGAATAAGAATAGGAGAGACAAACCTATTAATGGCACTATGTGTGAACTTCACTTCCCTGATAGGTGGACTATCTAGCGTGCCCGGGCCACCGTCATTGTGCGGAGGCCGTTGCCTCGCACCTACTCATGAAGCCCTAGCTGGCACCGCGCGAAAAGGCTCTTGCGAGTGCTTCTTTCGGGTGAAGTGAGCCTCTGAGCCGTCTGTTCGGCAGTGGCTTGCCGTGAGGGTCTCTCAGGGTTTTTCGCCATCCAATCTACCCGAACGAGCGAACCCGGGCGACCCGGCAACGTGGTCCATGATGGGCGTACATGATTGTGGTGCTTTTGGGTCCACTGTAATGGGACATCGTCGGACGCACCCACGCGTGAGGCCCCATGCACTGTTCACACACATACTCGCCAGCAATTGGCCGGCCGGTTAGAGTGATGTCCACGCCTTCACGGCTCGCGCGCCTGGCCAACTAGTCCGAGAAAGCCAGCCTGACAGGGCAGTCCCTTCCGACCATTATGGAACAACCGAGGCATCCGACTAAGGTTGTTCCAGCCAGATTGGTGTCACGGTGGAGAGAGGCACAACCTTGCTCAGTTGATAGGTCATTTTGTTTTTGTGGGTGTTTTGGTCCTTTCATTAAGTCGGTTAAGATTTCCTAGTTCATTCTTTTACGCCGCACATTGTGCACCGCCTACTTTGGGCTCTCTTTCGTTTCGTTTTCTCTGGTAGGTGATTAGCGCGTCTTGGTGGGGGCATTTTCGGCGTGACAGTTGTAGGCGCAGCTCCAATGGTGCATGCTTGAGGCCATTGTCATCAAGGCCTTGACGCATTAGCAAAGGTTTTTAGAAGAAAAGGGCTCGAACGCCCCGGTTCCATTGCATGCAATGAAACCACCGAACATGTTTTGTTTTGGAGCTACAAGGCGCGCGGGGAAAAACAGCAGAGACGCTGCCCCAGCAAAATGAAAACACCACACAGTCTACGCTCCCTTAAGGAGCAAAAGAGACAAAGAGCGGAAAGACCACACCCAGAACAGGCTACAACCAGCAAACATATTTCAGAGTTTAAGGATCACGCCCATGTCTTCAGAGCGAAAAGCCACCCCCGAAGCAAGGAGTCCTTCCACCGCACTGGTTCAGTCCTAGCCAGGGTCTGGCCAAAGGAGAAGAGGCGGTGCTCGCGCCAAATGCTCCATCCTTTGTACCAGGAGACGACATCTCCTCTGGACTGTATCCGCACACTTGATCTCCCACAAGGTTAAAAAGGAAGCTGTCTTTTGCCACATAACCTGCATACCAAGCCAGGGCTCATCATTAAAGTAAATATCGTTGCGATACCTCCAGAGAGCCCATAATGCAGCTGCATGAAGCATAATATCTGCAGTTTTGTTGTCATTTCTAGCCCACCACTCAAGGAGCCCATGCGAGTTAAGCTCAATGTTGCATCCCATGGGGCTAAAGATCTCTCTCCAGAGTTCTCTCGCAACAACGCAATAAAAAAAGATGATTAACCGATTCTGCTTCATTACAGAATAGGCAGGTAGGATCAGCTACATGCTGCCTCTTCAGAAGATTGTCTCTGGTGAGTAGCTTGTTCCTCACAAGCAACCAGAGAAAGATCTGGATCCTATGAGAAACATTAGCTTTCCAGATCAACATAATGTTGTCTGGAACCACTCCTCTAAAATTCACAAAATTATAATAAGATTTAACAGTGTATATACCCTTAGGCTCCAGATCCCAAATAATAGTGTCCTCACAATCATTTAAGCTTAGATCCTTGACTACACAAAAATCTCATTCCAAGCAGTAAGCATGTCCGGCGAAAAACATCTCCTAAAGTTAATTTTCAGAGTCACGCCATCCCACACCTCACTGATGGAGACATTGGTAGTATTGGCAATATTATACAACTCCCAACAACTAGTTGCAAGTGTAGCATTGCCAGTCCACCTATCTTCCCAAAACCTAACACTCTTGCCATTACCCACCTTCCAGGAAAAGCCAATTTTTGCAGCTTTAATAGCCCAAAGAATGCCTTTCCAAAGGGGGGAAGCTCCAATATCAGGGCAAGCAAAAATGTTAGGTTTGCAAGTTTTATATTTGGCGTCAATGATTTGTTTCCAAATTTTACCATCATCGTTGAAATATCTCTTAGCCCACGAAGCTAGCAGGCTGAGATTCATATCAGCAATGTCAGGGATGCCCAAACCACCATACTGTTTTTTCAAGGCAATATTACCCCAAGCAGCTAGGTGGTATTTATGATGGCCTTCATTATCATCCCAAAAGCAGTGAGCAAGTTGAGAGTTGATCATGTTAGTAGCCCACTTAGGGAATTTAATAATTCCCATAAGATAGCAGGGGATTCTAGAAAGACAAGACTGGACAAGGGTAAGTCGTTTACCAGAGGAAAGTAATCTCCCTCTCCAACCGGCTCCTTTCTTAATAATTTTATCTACAGTGGGTTGTAAATCCTCTTTCCTAAGCTTATTATAGTGAAGAGGGGCTCCTAAATATTTGATAGGAAAATCTCCAAGCTTACACCCCAGGACCTGAGCAAATAAATTTGCTTCCTCACGGTCAATGTTAATAGGGACTAGATCACACTTGTGAAAATTGATCCTCATCCCTGATAACTGTTCAAAACATGACAGTAACCACTTAAGGTTTTTAGCAAAAGAAAGGTTTTTGCCCAAAAAGAGCAAAGTGTCGTCTGCATATTGCATGCTAATGATGCCTGCGGGATTTGTGACAGGGAAAAGGCCTTCAACTTTGTTATTGGTAGAGGCTTTAACTAAAATCCTAGTAAAGACATCAGCAACTAGATTGAAAAGGAGAGGGGAAAAGGGATCTCCTTGTCTGGCACCTTTGCCAGGGACAAAGAACTCACTGTTGCTGTCATTCACCCTGACACCAACAGAGCCTTTGAAAATGAGAGATTCCACTTTATCCATCCACTTATGGCTAAAACCCCTCCTTTTCATCATATCCATAAGGAATTCTCTATTAATCATGTCATAAGCTTTCTCATAGTCTAGCTTAAAAACGAAGCCAGACTGCTTGCTAGAGTGCACAGAATGGATAATTTCATGTGCAGCAATAATACTTTCAGCAATGAAACGCCCTTTAATAAAGGCTCTCTGGTTAGGAGCTATTAAATCATTGCAAATGGGGCCAAATTTGGTTGTGGCACACTTTGCAAAGATTTTAAAACTACAATTAATCGTGGCAAGAGGCCTAAATTTCTCCATTCTAACTGCATCAGCCTCTTTACGAACCAGGGTTAGGAGGGAGAAATTAAGCCTATATAGGTCTAATTCCCCTTTCTCCCAATCCTGGAATAAAGCAAATAGGTTGCCTTTAATAAGGTCCCAGAATTGCTGATAAAATAAAAAAGGGAACCCATCTGGGCCAGGTGCTCCTTCAGCATATGAGCTGAAAACAGCAGCCTTAATTTCCTTCTCAGTAAAGGCAGTGTCTAAAATATTGTTATGAGCTTCTGAGACTAATTCATCCTCACTCCAAAAGTCATCTTTCAGAGTGATATCTATTTTATCTACAAAGCCAAATAGCTTTTTATAGTAACTAACAACAGTATTCATAATACCTTCTGGGTCAGTGACAATACCTTCATCATTTTCCAGCATCAGGATCTGCTTCTTCCTCCTTTTTAGGCTTGCCACAGCTTTAAAGTAGCCAGTGTTGAGATCACCTTCCAGGATCTCCCTCTCCCTGGACCTCTGTCTAGCTTTTATCTCTTCTCTTTTTCAGATATCATTCAGCTCACCTGCAATGTTTTTAATCCTCAGCTTAGAGTTAGGTGAGAGAGGTTGAGACTCAGCAATAATATCAAGGCAGTTATATTCAGCCACCAAGGCTTGTTTCTGCCTTTTTTTGCTCTGCCTCAAAATTAGCTCACCAGCCTTTAATAGCTTTCCTGGTATTTCTAATATTAAACTGCCAACTATCAATAGCTTTGGTAAAGCAACATTTAGTGCTCCAGGCTTTATGAACTACTTCCCTAAAGCCATCTACTTCAAGAAACCATTTCTCAAATCTAAAAGCTTTCTCTTTAGGGGGGAGAAAGCACAAGTATTCAATACCAGAGGGGTGTGATCACTTCCAACCCTAGGAAGAGCTCTGAGCTGAACATTAGGGAAAGATGTTGCCCAATTAGTGGACATGAAAACCCTATCAATAGTGGCCATAACCAAAGAGTCTTGATTATTGCCCCAGGTGTATTTCCTGCCATTAATTTTCAGCTCAAGAAGACCAAATCTATTAATCCAGTCATTGAACAAGTCTGCCCAGTGCTGGTTAATCAGACGAGTGTTTTTCTCACTGGCCTCCCTAATCAAATTAAAATCCCCACCTACCAGAGTTGGACCAGTCCACCCAGTAAGCAAGTTGTGCAATTCATTGATGAAATCTAGTTTGTACTGTTCATAAGCAGGACCATAAATGGAGATCAGTCTCCAGGAAGACCCATCTTGCTTGTTTTGGAGTAAGCAAGAAACACTGTAAGTGTGTGTATCACAGCAAACGATGTCAAAGAGATCTCCCCTATTACTAGGATACCTCCAGCAGTGTTATTAGCAGGAAGCCATTTCCAAGTATAACAAGATCTAATGTCAAAAGCTTCTAATTGAAGAGGGGTAAAGTCTTCTTTCTTAGACTCAGAAATACTAATAAAATCAGGCTTATGAGCTAGAATGAGCTCTTTCAGTTTATTACATTTGATGGACCCATTCAGGCCTCTAATGTTCCAAAATAGGCCAACCATTTAACAATAAAATCAAGTTTTCTCCTACTACTAGTATTTGAATGTTTGACCTCAATCCAGGGGGAATCTAGTTCTGTGTCCACATTCATATGTGGGCCAGCACCAGTTTCAGACTGGGTCCCTGGATTTGTGGATATCAAATTAAATTCTTCTCTAGATACATCTATGTTTGCTGGAAGAAAAACTTCAGGATTATCTTGATTAAACTTATCAAGTCTCTGAAGCTCAATGTTCTTGATCACAGCAATATTATTAATAATATTGCACCCACTAGAGCTCAAATTAATACCTGAGCATTCAGCAGTGGAGATAAGAACATCATCATCCAGACAAGCAAAAGAGATTAGCAAAGGTTTGGATGTGTAGAGTCTTTCGGTGTAGAACCTTGCCAGCGATCGACCACTTCTGCGGGACTCCCTCCTCGAGATCATCAACCACCAGAGGTGTGGCTTCTTCCTCGGTGAGATCCAGCTTTCCCATGGCCTCCTCCATCCTCGCCCTCGCCGCCCTGGGAGAGTGCGCTCCCCCCGAGCTTCCGCTTGGATCTGCAGACGTCGCCATCTCCCATACCAAAATATCTGACGCCCCGCCGACGAGGAGTCAGCGAGCGCCGCCGTCTCTCCACCGAAACCCTAATCGCCTCTCGAGGGGCTCCTAGTTTTCGGGGAAGACAGCTTTGTATCCTGACTGCGCCATACGCGGGTCTCCTACGGATAAACGCTGCGAGCAGTCGCGCTGGATTGGTCTCGCTCGTTGCAGCGGCCGCCCCCATCCGCTCCTTCCGCGTCGTCGGCTTCCGGAACACCCCCTCAGGTACCCTCATCTACCAGTGGATCGCCGCCGCCTTATTCGGCGGAGCGGAGACGATCGAGTTCGACCTACCAACACCGGACGCAGACATCTGTCCGACTCCGTGGAACGGCGGTGACAGCAGAGCGTCGGTTTTCCGGAGCCGAAACTTGTGCACCATGCCACGCAACCTGTTCAGCAGCAGCGGCGCCGCCGCGCTACGCCACCTGCGGCTTGGCAACTGCAAGCTCGATCTGCCGGAGGATGAACGCTCGCTCTCCCTTGGCTCGCTGGAGACGCTCTCGCTCCGGCGGATCAACGCACCAGAGCACACGCTGCAGCGCCTCATCTCCGGCTGCCCTCGCCTCGCCGAGCTGACCCTGGACGAGTGCCCCACGGTGAGGCGCATCTCGGTGGTGCTCCTCCTGCTCCGGACCTTCACAATCCGCTGCTGCCACAGAGCCACCCGCGTCTTCGTCGACGCGCCGTCGCTGCGATCGCTCTCGTACAAAGGCAGCATGCCGACCGTGCTATCGTTACCAAACTGGGGAGGAATCGAGACGCTGTCCATGGACGTCTGCGAGACGGTCGACGCCGAGGACTCGGACAAGATCCGGCGAATGAGGCAGTTCGTGGACAGATTCCCCAACCTGACCTCCCTCCGCCTGTCCTCGCAGCGTGAACCTCCCTTCTTCGTCTGGCACCGCGGGCCGCTGCCGGGGCTCACACAGCTGGAGCTGACAGGCCCCTTCCGGAACCGCGGCCACATCGCCGCTGTCGCCGACATCCTCGACAGCACGACCAACCTCGAGGTTCTGACGCTGGTTATTGACCAGCCTCGGGCTGTCCAAGCATCAACCTGCAGAATCAAAGTGCCCAGGGATGTGCGGTCTTGTGCCATCGAGTGCTTCCGTCGGACCTTGAGGAGGATCCACCTCGTCAAGTATGGCGGAAACGCCACGCAGAGACGGCTCGCCAAGTTCCTGCTGGCAAAGGCCGTGTGCGCCGACGAGCTGCGTGTTACGTTTTCTGCGAGCGTCGTCGAAGGATCTGAATTCCAAACTTTGCTCATGAATGAGATGGTGGCATGGCGGCATAACCCAAGGACAAGGATAATCTTTACGTTTCAGTGATTACCCCTTGCTTGCAGAAGAAGAAGAAGAAAGAAGTGCTATGGGGAAACAATAACCATACATTTAGCCTGACAGAGTTGCCACTGGCGTAAGGTTAATCTAACGCGAATGTCTCGTTCCTTTGAGTAAACTCACCAAGTTCCCTGTTATCTAAGGTGCCTTGATATACCTTCTTTTTAATGAAACTACTACTTATCAAAGATTCAAGTCCTTCAAATACATTCGGTTTTGAGCTAGTCGGATCTTGTAAAAAAAATATGTGAATCTTGTTTTAGATCTTATTGAAATAAACATTCGTGTGTATCTTTAAAAAGTCTTTTCATCAATCTTAGTGTTGATGGATATTGTGGGGTGACATGCTTGAAATCGGTCTTTTGTGTTGGATAATTCATGTAGTCAGATCCTTTGAATCTACTCCCTCGGTCCCATAATATAAGAACGTTTTTAACACTAGTGTAGTGCCAAAAACGTTCTTATATTTTGGGACAGAGGGGGTAGTATTCATATTTTATAGGTTTTGAGGTGTGCTACGACCAGCTGAGCTCGAGCTCAGTCAAGGTATGAGCGAGACTCGAGCATGCTTCCTTGTCTCATACTCCCTCTGTAAATAAATGTAAGAGCGTTTAGATCACTAAAAATAGTGATCTAAACTCTCTTATATTTCTTTACGGAGGGAGTACGTGATTCTAGGTTCACTCAAGCAAGGCTCAATCCTTTGTCAAGTCTAGCTGACATTTGCTTGCATGAGTTCGGCTCATTGACAACCCTAGTACCCATGGTAAGAAAATCTCTGCACTTCTATTTTTATTGCTTCACTCCCTTGCAACACAAGAAAGTTATGGATGCTGCATATCAACTAGTAGCCTCGCCTCAGGCTGCTGCGCCAAAAACCTACAATTTTAAGCTAATTCTGTTGGACGTTTTTTACTATATTTTGATATGCTTGTAGCCTTGTACTGAACCAAAAACAGTCCACTTTTTTGTGGGGACGTTTTTTTGTCGGTTTGAACCAACTTCCACCCAATGTAATTGGAATTTCGGATAATCTTGTGAGACTTTTTCTACTGAAGTGGAAGAACACTGACCTTATCGATCTTGCAAGGCTTTCATACTCAATTCTAGGAACTTTCAACTTAAATCAAGTTCTATCCAACAAATCAATGACACACTAACAAAGTCCATTATCTCCTATTAGAACTTAAATATAGAAAGCTTCAACCAGATTCATGAAAAACTGAAAACTGAAAACCAGCTTGAAAATTTAATTGAAATCCATGTCTTTCTTCCCCTTAATATCCCTCAACATGCCCTAGGTAGATTTTGAGTGCTAGGAACAGCTCCACCGCTGATCCTTCTGTGATGGAAATCCCTTCGCCATGGCTACACCATGCTTGGCACACAATAAGGAGGGAGACAATCTGACTTGCAAGGGACATGTGTCATAATGTAGTGTGTTCAGTGATGTTAAGTTCTCACCTAATTATTGGTTGGGTGGCTCATCGGATTTTCAAAACCTATGATGTTATTACAATGTGCGTATGTTTCGTCTTCTGCTGTTCTACTATGTGATGCCTAGAAAAAAGTCGAGTATCAAAGATGGAGCGACAATAAGCAACAATTTCAAAGGATTTTGATGTGACTTCTAGATTATTCAGAGATAGGTATTTTTTTGTGCATAGGATAGATAGATATGTGTTGTTCTTATGTGTTAGTTTATTATTCTCTTGTGTAATTTATTTAATTAACAATAAGGTTGGGTTGCTTCTATTGAGAACACATGATCATCAAGCCTTAGCTACTTCTTTCTATTCCATGTATCTCTACTCTTATCTTCTCTAATTCCATCTATTGATTAATCCTCAAATCATCCAGATCATGATACAATTGGTATTAATATGTCCATATCAAGAGTTGTGAAAGTTCGTCAGTTGCAAGCACAACCGTGGAAGACGTGATGAAAGGTCAAAATCAATCCTAGCACAACGTACAACATCTCTATTTATTTGTTCATGAAAAACACAATCTGTATCAACACAGGCGTAAAGAAAATTGAATGAAGATGGGCAATTAACTTCTGACTAGATGACCGCAGCGTAAACAGTCGACCAGCCTTGTCTCTAGTGAGTGTCGGGATCTTATTTTCTCATTTAATTAGTGGGCAACATGGGACTTAAAGACACCTTAATAATACGATGTTTGGTATTTTGTAGATTCATCGCCAAATACCTAGACAAAAGTGAACAAGCTAGAAAATGGAGCTATAAAGCAACAATTTCATAGGGTTTTGAAGTAACTTTTGTTTTTGTAGGAGACCTTTGTTATTTATGTATGTTTTGGTTCACTGAATTCAATCTAGTGATATTTATTTAGTTGATAATAGAACTGGATTTTTATATTAAAATTCTAGGGACAACGATAATGAGTAAACATTAGCTCAGGCGTTTGCTCCATGGAAGGTCATATGTAGCAACGGGAGCAAAATTTCCATCAGAAGTCTAGGGAGCATGCGGGAAAAAAGGTGAAACGGGTTTGATCTAGTTAATTGTCTTTTACGTAAAATTTCCATCAGAAGAAAACAATGCTTTTGTGATAACCAAAAAAGAAAAGAAACATAAATTTGCCAGCAAAAGAATGCATAAAATTGCAGCCTAAACTGCAATAACATGGCAAATTTTGGAAAAAAATCCTGTAAACATGGTGCATGTCCTACTATACCTTGCGGCGACCGGATCAATATTTGGGCGGTCGCAGCCAACCGCCGGATATGGGCATGGCGGAGCCAAATGGGCTCCACTTTAGATTAGGTTTCACGGGCATGTAATATTATGGATTTGATGATTCACAAATAGGGTATCCGGTTATGAAAACGATTTTTAGTATGTTGTCCGGTCAAAGTCCGTGGATGCCCGGGTGCATGAAGGCGGAATTTGCGTTGTGGTTGTATATCCTCTATCAAGCGGACTTGATCCTAAAAAAAATGACAAGCAGACTTGTACTCCTACTGCCCTACATGTTGTTTAGAATACTTGTACACCTATATAAAAATCCCATTATAAAAACGTGACCCTAATACAATGTGTACATCATCCGTTTTTATTTTGAGAAAAACATAACGTACATGAAATCGTCAACGCAGGCGACAACATCGAACATATATAGCCTTTCCCAAGATATATTACCAAATTCAATTCATCGTAAACAACCGATCTACTAATACATACATTAGCCCTAACATAGCAGGCAGCCGCCGGTCCACAGTCGATCACGTCATGGATACCAAGAGGAGACGGCCCGAACGCGATCGCCTCAGCGACCTCCCCGACGACATCATCGGCCACGTCCTCTCCTTCCTCCCATCCCAAGAGGCCGCCCGCGCCGCCATCCTCTCCCGCCGCTGGCGCGGCGCCTTTGCCAACGTCCACACCATCTCCTTCCAGCAGGCGCCGAGCGACCACGAATCCTCCCACGACGATTCGGACGGTGACGATGATGTCCCCCGCAGCCCGAACAGGCGGCTCGTCGACTGGATCAATAACGCGCTGTTGATCCGGAGACGCTGCGGCGGCAGGGACGCACAGCTGCGCAGCCTCTGCGTGGACTCTTGCTCGGTGCACGACTGGGTCACCTACGCCCTTGGCCATGGCGTCGAGGAGCTCCAACTCGAACTTCGCAGGCGCGGGGACCGCAGCCACATCTGCCAAAGCGATAATTCGTCAGACTCTTCAGATTGTGAATCAGACTATTCAGATTCTTCATCAGGCTTTTATGATTCATCAGAATCAGATTCGGCCGACAGCAGCAGCGTCAGCGGCTACGAATCATCTGACGATGGTGCCAACGTCGGCGGCGATCGTGCTTTTCCGGCAAGGCTCTATGCGTGCGCTAGCCTGCGAGCACTGCACCTCTCCTCCTGCTGGACGCTCGAACTGCCATCCACCGTCCATCTCCCGTCCCTGGAGACACTGGCTCTCAGCAACATCAGTTACGCGAGTTCTGGGGGAGACATCCAGCGGCTGATCTCCGGCTGCCCGCGCCTCGCCGACCTGACGCTCGAAGCCTGCGACAGGATCACCAACATCACCATGCCGCCAGAAACGCGCCTCCGGAGCTTCGCCTTGCGCTGCTGCCAACGCTTCCGTGGCATCACCCTGGACTTGTCGGAGACACGAGAGTTCGAGTACAGAGGCCGGCAGCCCGACGCTTCTCAGTTCACGCTCGTCGGCGGCGCGCCAACAAGAATTGTTTCAGCCAAGATTCACGTATGCGGCAGGAGGATCGACCTTGAGAGGCTCCGAGAGTTCCTTCTCCTGTTTGCGAACGCCGCGCACCTCCAACTCGGATGGCCCGACAAGCAGTCCCGATCCGACTACGATGATTTCTTCGCTCAGTTCCCTCTGTTCCACAACGTCACGAGGCTCGAGCTGGCAAGCCGTTGCAAGCATCAGGGTGTCGTCCTCACGGTGGCCGGGATCCTGCAGCAGACGCCAAACCTGACCGTTCTGTCGCTCAACCTCGGCGACGACAGGAACAGAGTCCTCCTGGATGACCAGGACGTCGCTGTGGATGTGCCGAAGGTGCCGGTGCTGTGCTTGGGGGAGAGGCTGAGGGAGGTGAGCGTGGAGCAGTACGAGGGGGCCAACGTGCAGAGGAAGCTGCTCCATTGGTTGCTTACCGGCGCGCTGGTCGTCGAGTCTGTACGCGTCGTGTTTGCCAAGGGGGGATACTCGGTGCTCGATGAGTTGACGACCGAAATCAAACATTGGGCCGCGAATCCGGCTGCCATAGTTTCATTTTTGTGACCATATATATGTTCCATTAACTTTTTCTTCAATTTCTTGGTTTGTGTTGCAAACGGAATTTCTACTTCTATAGTGTGTAAAGCCTAATTAATGGCAGGGTTAAACTAAATATATATACGGCAGAAGCTATGGTATAGTTTTGCTCAGCTTTTATAAACAGCAGCAGCAGAATTGTGAGTTAATTTTTGCGTCTTGCCTTGCGAACAAAGTGTTTTAAGGATGCCCGAAGTAATTTGTAGCTTTGTTCGTTCATGACATATTTGATTGTGCTGAAGTAATCCCTTTTAGTCTTCAGGTGTGAAGTGTGGAACCTCTTAGCACAGATCAGTTTACCTGATCAGTACCACTTAGGCCATGTTTGGTTAATCCCCTCCACAAGAGGATTGTGGGTTTTTAGGATGATTTTGACTTGCAAGGGATTTAATCCCTCTCAATTCCTTTCAGTTCCCTTCAATTCTCGCATGGTGGGGGTGTTCTACGCTCGGCAAAAAGTTGTGGCCGATCTTCACAGATGGACGGGGCAAAGCGAATAACAAACGGTCACGATACCTAGTGTGGCCTATTTGACGAAGCTTCTACAAGACCTCCCATCCTCGGATCTAGAGAAGAACTACTACCTTAGTCCCATTTACAGGGCGGGTGGAAATACATGGGCTAAGCCTAATTGTCATGCTTGCAAGCATTCCTAGTGGTCTGGGATTAATCCGGAATTTCACGGAGTCTCCAAGCCTAATTTCAAATGTCGGGTTTGACTCCGAGGCATTGAGGAGCGTGCAAACTGACCAGGTTTGCCTCCATGGTGTGTAGGAGCGTGTGTCACATTTTCAGGAACCAAGGCTGGGGCTTGCCTCTGTCCAAGGGCTTACTTCCTTTGGTATTGCCTTAAGAGTTCTCCGATGCTTCCTGATCCTTGTCTTCCGAGTTGCCATCTATTCCTTCGAGTTGCAACTTCCAAGCCTTCATTGCTAAGTACATGAAATGTCCATTCCTTAGGTAGGCATCACCACCAAATTGTACAAGCCGTCAAGATGTAAGAGGTGTACACAAACCTAGACGGTCCCTTCATAGGGAAAATTATATTTCTTTTACCATCCTGCCACAACGATTTTCTATGCCCTACATATATCTTCCTTATCTTGGGAAGCCCCCCTCCCCCCCCCCCCCCCCCCCCCCCCCCATAAAAGGATTTTTCTGCGAGGGCTCTTTTAAAAAGGAAATTAATCACAGCTTTAAGCAATTGATCTGGATTTTTTAATAATTTGAATAGAATAAACTGAAACAAACACAAACAAAAAGTAGTCTTGATAAAACCCTTACATCAAGACATTTCTAATTCGTCATTGTCTCTAGTTGCAGCTTTCTCATCATGATGTTCCTCTATAGGAACTTGGAGATATTGAAGAGCCGCATGAGCTGTCATGTTCATCTCAACTGGTGAGGACCTAAATAGTTGACATGGGACACACCCCTGACAAGGATGCCAACTGAATTGTGTCATCATCGATACCGCCAAATAGGGCGGAGCACGAGGCGACAACCCGCCGAAATAGAAGCTATCAATCCATAGGACCAAACCCAGACACCTGGTCCTATGACAGCTGTGTCGGCCCCGACAACCACACCAGAACGGCGACGGCTGTATGGCAATTGTCTCCACCATTAAGACTTGGGCGCCAAGGACACATGAACTTTAGTTAGCTGACCAGCACTATATGGTTGTGTTGCTACTTTTTGTGCCACAAATCTCCTTCTAACTTAGTGAATATATACATGCGGCTGTCATATCTGGTCTCAAAAAAAAAATTCCAAATGTAGAAAATCACAAACGACTACACTTAAATTACTGGACAGTTTTAATTATCATGCATGCTACATATGAAGATCATCTCTCTCTCTCTCTCTCACACACACACACACACACATACCGGCCAATCAAGAAAATGAAGACCATTCTGAATATCTAACACTATACGGGTTTGTCGATCGTCTTTCATTTCAATAGATAAGTGTATGGATCACACATCAAAGGATTTCCACTACATAATCCAAGAACGGACCTCCACTCATGCTCAGTTCAGGTTGTAGAATAATTAGATTAGGTAGGAAAACAAGATCGGGCTGCAATTGCTCGCCTCGATCGTTTACATTCACTAGTAGAAAAAGGGCCTTTAGGCCCGGTTCATAAGGGCCTTTAGTACCGGTTCTAGAGCCGGGACTAAAGGGTCGTTACTAAAGCCTCCCCCTTTAGTCCCGGTTCTTACACGAACCGGGACTAAAGGCCCTCCACATGGCCGCTGCCTGGAGGTCCACCTTTAGTCCCGGTTGGTAACACCAATCGGTACTAAAGAAAATTTTATGATTTTTTTGAAAAAAAAATTGAATTTTTTTTTTTGATTTTCAAATTTCTGAATTATTTTAACCTCTAATCTCTAATCACTGCTCAATTTAACCTCTAATCTCTAATCACCCCTCATCATTCCAAATCATCTAACTTCCCGGACAGTCACCCATCCTCTCACTACTCCAACCTGAGCACGCTTAACTTCCGGGTTCTATTCTCCCTCGTTTCCAAGTCTGCACTTGTCGTTTTCACTAGTAGAAAAAAGGTCAAATGTCAAGCACATTAGTGCCGGTTTGCTTTTGAGCCGGCACTAATGTGTGCATTAGTGCCGGTTCCAACGGCTAGCCAGCCGCTTTCATTAGTACCGGTTCGTGGCCGACCTTTAGCCCCGGTTCGTGCCACGGACCGGTACTAAAATGAGTGGTGGCAGGATGTTATCAGTCCAGGGCCCCTCCAGCACCTTTAATACCGGTTCATGGCACGAACCGGTGCTAAAGGTCGTCCTACATAAGCCCTTCGTCCACCCGAGCTCGCTCTATTCTTCCCCTTTCCCCTCTCCTCTCTGTTCTTCCCCTCTTCCTCTCGAGCTCATCACACATTTTGCCCAAAATTTGTCAAGATTTGAAGGCCCCCATCCATTCAAATGATCACAAAGGTTAGCAACTTTGTCCTTTCATCTCTCATTGCTAGATTAGCTCTTGTAATGCTTTGTATAGTGATTAATTTATGAGTTTAGTAATTTGGTAGAAAATATATGTGCTAGTATTTGATTTATATGCAACTTGTGGTCAAAACTAACACTTAGTTTGCATATGTAGGTGCGGTTTACTTAGTGCCTTCTAAATCTCCGTCATAACCACAGTCGATCGCCCGCACCGTTCCGTCGCCGGCACCACCTTGTGGTGAGCCTCTTGTTCATGAATGTTTTACATTACCAAATTGATGTTTGTGTGATTTGGATATATAGTTACTCGTATAATTATCTTACCCGTACGTTGTTTGTTATACATAGTGCCATGGTTTTGATATCCGTCCCCGTCGGCCCTCGTCCTTGTTATGATTCGGATGTGGTATATTCTCTTTTAAAACTAGTTGTTGCATTTCGTGTTTATGACAAATTATGCCCATCAAGTTGACATAGATATTTTTGTCTAGGAGGTTTATGAACCAGAAATTCCAACCGACCCTATTGTCGAGAGGTTAAATTTAGTTGAAAGAGAAAACGAGTATTTGAAAGAAAAATTGAAAAGAATTGAGGGGGAGAAGATGGAATTGGAGTTGCATGTTGCCGATGTCGTCGATGATCACAAGATCAAGATGGAGAAAATGCGCTTGAAGATTAGAAAGATTAGTAAATATGCCATTGATAGTGAGGCTTGGTATCATTATGTTGTTGGATCAATTGTTACCTTAGTTGCGATCTTGATCGCATTTGTTGTTGCATTTAAATTCTTTAGTTAGAGAGTTATTTGTTTGTTGCATTTAAGTCTTGTATGAACTTTATGTATGAACTTGTATTAATTTGGTCTATTTCGGTGTTGTGTAATGAAGATGAGCCGACAATGGATGTACGATGACCGATGCTCTCCCGAGTTCATTAATGGCGTGCAAACTTTTCTGCTTGCGGCTGAGGCAAACAAGCGGGCGGATGGTTTTATGCCTTGTCCATGTTTAGTCTGTAAGAATGATCACAATTACTCTACGTCAAGAACCATTCACATCCACCTGTTTAAGTCCGGTTTCATGCCCCACTATAATGTTTGGACCAAGCACGGAGAAAGAGGGGTTATGATGGAAGACAATGAAGAAGAAGAGGACGACGACAGCTATCCTAGCCATGGGTTCCCTGAATACGATGATACAACAATGGGGGAAGAAGCTGAGCTGGCAATGCGGGAAGAAGCTGAAGAAGAGGCATCAGATGAGCCCACTGATGATCTAGGTCGGGCCATTGCCGATGCAAAGAGAAACTGCACAAGTGATTTGGAGAAGAAGAAGTTGCAGCGCATGTTAGAGGATCACAAGAAATTTTTGTACCCGAATTGCAAAGCTGACAAGAAAAAGTTGGGCACCACACTGGAATTGCTGCAATGGAAGGCAGAGAATGGTGTATCTGACAAGGGATTTGGAAAGTTGCTGGTAATGATAAAGAATATGCTTCCAAAGGATAACGAATTGTCCGAGAGTACGTACGAAGCAAAGAAGGTTGTCTGCCCTCTAGGGTTAGAGGTGCAGAAGATACATGCATGCCCTAATGACTGCATCCTCTACCGCGGTGAGTACGAGGATTTGAACGCTTGCCCGGTATGCGGTGCATTGCGCTATAAGATCAGGCGCGATGACCCTGGTGATGTCGAGGGCGAGCGCCCCAGGAAGAAGATTCCTGCCAAGGTGATGTGGTATGCTCCTATAATACCACGGTTGAAACGTTTGTTCCAAAACAAAGAGCATGCCAAGGCAATGCGATGGCACAAAGAAGACCGTAAGAAAGACGGAAAGTTGAGAGTACCCGCTGACGGGTCGCAGTGGAGAAAAATTGAGAGAAAGTACGGGAAGGAGTTTCCAGATGACGCAAGGAACGTATGGTTTGGTCTAAGCGCAGATGGCATTAATCCTTTTGGGGAGCAGAGCAGCAACCATAGCACCTGGCATGTGACTCTATGTTTGTATAACCTTCCTCCTTGGTTGTGCATGAAGCGGAAGTTCATTATGATGCCAGTGCTCATCCAAGGCCCTAAGCAACCCGGCAACGACATTGATTTATACCTAAGGCCATTAGTTGAAGAACTCTTACAGCTGTGGAATGGAACAGGTGTACGTGCGTGGGATGAGCACATGGGGGAAGAATTTGACCTAAAGGCGTTGCTGTTTGTGACCATCAATGATTGGCCCGCTCTCAGTAACCTTTCAGGATAGACAAACAAGGGATACCGCGGATGCACGCACTGTTTGGATGATACCGACAGTATATATTTGGAGAATTGTAGGAAGAATGTGTACTTGGGACATCGTCGATCTCTTCTGAGCAGACATCCCGTAAGAAAGAAAGGCAAGCATTTCAAAGGTGAGGCGGATCACCAGACGAAGCCTCGGCACCGTACTGGTGCTGATGTACATGATATGGTCAAGGATTTGAATGTAATCTTTGGAAAGGGTCCTGGTGGACAACCTGTTCCAAAGGACGCCGACGTACGCGCACCCATGTGGAAGAAGAAATCTATATTCCGGGACCTGCCCTATTGGATAGACCTAGAGGTCCGCTCCGCAATCGACGTGATGCACGTGACGAAGAATCTTTGCGTGACCCTGCTTGGCTTCTTGGGCGTGTATGGGAAGACAAAAGATACACCTGAGGCACGGGAGGACCAGCAACGTATGCATGGAAAAGACGGCATACATCAGGGGCATGCCAGCTACGCTCTTACCAAAGAAGAGAAGGAAATCTTCTTTAATGCCTGCTCAGTATTAAGGTACCGTCTGGCTCTCGTCGAATATAAAGGGAATAATAAACATGGCAGAGAAAAAGTTCCAGAACCTAAAGTCTCGTGACTGCCACGTGATTATGACGCAACTGCTTCCGGTTGCATTGAGGGGGCTTCTACCGGATAACGTTCGATTAGCCATTGTGAAACTATGTGCATTCCTAAATGCAATCTCTCAGAAGGTAATCGATCCAGAAATCATACCAAGTTTAGAGAATGATTTGGTGCAATGTCTTGTCAGTTTTGAGTTGGTGTTCCCACCATCCTTCTTCAACATCATGACGCACGTCCTAGTTCACCTATGCGAAGAGATTAGCGTTTTGGGTCCTGTATTTCTACACAATATGTTCCCATTTGAGAGGTTCATGGGAGTCTTAAAGAAATATGTTCATAACCGTGCTAGGCCAGAAGGAAGCATCTCCAAGGGCCATGAAAATGAGGAGGTCATTGAGTTTTGTATTGACTTTATTCCTGACCTTAAGCCGATCGGTGTTCCTGAATCGCGGCATAAGGGCAGACTGGATGGAAAAGGCACGCTAGGAGGGAATCAAAAAATATGTATGGACGGACATTCTCTCACTTAAGCACACTACACAGTTAAACAGAATTCCGCCTTGGTGGCTCCGTATATGGACGAACACAAGAATTTTCTATGCTCCAAACACCCGGAGCGGTCTGATGACTGGATTACACGTGAACAAACCAGGAGTTTCGCCGGCTGGTTGCAGACACGTACCATGCATGAAGCCTCTATTGAAGATGACCAGTACTCGCTGTCCCAGTTACCATCTTCGAATATAATGATTTTCAAAGGGTACGAGATAAATGGTAATACATTTTACACGATCGCCCAAGATAAGAAGAGCACCAACCAAAACAGTGGTGTCCGCTTTGATGCAACAACCAAGACGGGAAAGGAAACATATTATGGTTATATAGAGGAGATATGGGAACTTGACTATGGACGTGATTTGAAGGTTCCTTTGTTTCGGTGCAAATGGGTCAATATGACACGATATTGGGTAATGGAAGACCCGCAGTATGGAATGACAACAGTGGATCTCATCAATCTTGCGTATGCAGACGAACCATTCGTCCTAGCTAATGATGTGGCACAAGTTTTCTATGTGAAGGATATGTCTACCAAGCCGAGAAAAAGAAAAGATAAGGAAGCGAATGCATCATACGATGAGCCAAAGCGCCACATAGTTCTTTCTGGGAAGAGAAACATCGTGGGAGTGGATGACAAGACAGACATGTTAGAAGATTATGAAAAGTTTGATGAAATTGCTCCATTCACAGTGAATATTGACCCGAGCATCCAGTTAAATGATGAAGATTTTCCATGGCTACGGCGCAAAGTGACATACGCGAAGAAAAAGTTTCACACCCAAAGATCTGGGATGTGATCGGCTTCACTATCATCACTTTCTTCTGTGTTTCACACCTAGGAGGGAATCTCTGTAATAGTTAGGGTAGTTATGTGTTTTGGCATTTGAAACGTGAACAAATTTTATGTGCAAACAAATTCTTTCATGTATTTACTGATTTTTTCAGCTAAATGACCCTGAAATTGAAAAGCATTTCAAATGAACTCAGAAAAGGTTGAAAGTTGACATGGTATCATAATTTCACCCACATAGCATGTGCAAAAAAGTAGAGAGGGTTACCGCAAAAACTGGATGCACTTCGTGTATAAAATGGACAATCTCTTTCCAAGTATCAGGGTTTCGGACAAAAACTCATCCGTTACTAAGGGATTTCATTTTTTAAATAACCTAAGCATTACCAAATTGAATATAATGATAAAACACACTAATATTAAACATAAGAAAAAAGAATCACTGAAAATCTGTTTTCAAAGTTAAGTTATTCACAAACTAGTGATTCACACAAATTTCAAATAATTCAAAATGTAAACTATTCAAATTTGTAAATTACCGTCACTAACAGAAAGTTTGTAATTTTTTGTACGTAAAGCAAAAATATTCCCAAAGAAACTCTAAATACAGCAAAAAAAATAACTCAAAAATAAATAAAGCAAAAAAAATAAGAAAATAAAAAGGCCCACCTACTCGGCCAGAGCGGCCTGCATACGACTAGAAACCCAACCTGTAGTTGGGCCAGGATGCAGGCCCGCAAGCCCAGTAGGCCCACAGGCAGAGTAGGAGAGGTAGGCCCAGAAGGCCTCCTATTGAGAGGAGCTCAATGCAGTGCCCGCGTCGGGGCTTATAAACTAGTCCTGGCGCTCCTCAACTAGCGAGGTGGGACTAAACTTCTGCGCCCCTCGCCTGGCAGCGCACACCCTTTAGTACCGGGTGGTGGCACCACCCGGTACTAAAGGTGTGCGCTTCCCGCCGCTTGGCCTGGCCAAAATAGACCTTTAGTACCGGTTGGTGGCTCCAACCGGTACTAAAGGACCATCCTATATAAGAAACACATACGAAAATTTCTTCAGTTTCCTCCCACTTCTCTCTGCTTCATCGCCGCCGCCCCGTCCCGCGCCGTCGCCGCCGCCGTCGCGCCGTCCCCGCCGACTCCGCGCCGCACCTGTCCTCGTCGCGCCGTCCGCGTCGCCAGCCCGTCCCCATCCCCGCACCAGCCCGCGTCCCCGTCCCCGCACGGGCCCGCGTCGCCGTCGCCGTTGCCTCGACCTCGCCCACGCTGTGAGCCTCTGTCCCCCCTCTCCTCTCCCTCCAATCGAAGCCGCCGCGCGCACCGCCGGCGCCGTCGCCTTGGCTCGCCGTCGCCTGCACACACAACACATACACACACATACACACCCACACACACCATACACACACACATACACAATTTTTGTTCTGTTTTTAGTTTTTATTTTTTCTATTATTAGTTTTTAGTTTTTAGTTTTTTTAGTTTTTTCTGTATTAATGTTATAGAAATCTTAGTTATATAGAAATGTTAGTTATATATAGAAATGTTAGTTTTTTCTGTATTAATGTTATAGAAATGTTTGTTATATAGAAATGTTAAAGAAAAATTAGTTATACAATTTTAGTTATAGAAATGTTAGTTTTAGATATGGTCGATGTTTTTTAGTTTATTATATTTTTAGTTATAAAATTTAGAATTTGCATATAAGAAATCACAATCCAATCATTTAAAAAATGTTACTTTACTTTTGCGGCATATAGTATTTGTTGTCGACGATGCCCGGCCCGCATCCTCGCCGTCGACCCGTTCGCGACGACGTCCTGCTTCAGAGGACCCATGTCCGGGATTGGGCTCCGCCGGGCTGGCACTGGGAGGTGCTACCTGGAGGGGCGCGACGCTTGGTGAGGAACCCGGCCTTGGGTCCCGTCGTCGACCCTGATCTCCTTTGGTGGCGTTCGCGTGGGCCACATTCAGTGCAGAGGGAGCCGGCCCCGCCGGAGGTGGTGCGTCGTCGTGTCAGGGAGGAGGACGAGCACGTCCATCGCTACATGGATGCTATGGACGTCAGGTTCTCCAATACCTGGCAGGTTCTTTGGGCAGATGACCGGAGATATGATCCTGTGATGGTTCCTTGTCTTTGGGTGTCCACCGCCCGCGCCCCAGGAACCGCGAGTGGCCTAGATTCTTCTATAGTATTCAATCTTTATTAGCTACCTAGCCAGTGATGTATTCGAGATTATATATTATTTGAGACGATGTATTCGAGATTATATATTATTCGAGACGATGTATTCGAGATTATATATTATTCGAGACAATGTATTCGAGATTATATATTATTTGAGACGATGCATATTATGTACTATATGATTCAGTTTTTCCTTATTGATTGCATCCATGCATTGTAATTTGAATACTAAATTGTTTTATATTTCTTCTGTATTAGTTAAATAAAAGCTATGGCGGACAATACCGGCAGAGAGGGAGAAGAGGCCCTGTTCGAGATCATACGCAGCCCTAGCAGGCCAGATGATCTGAATGAAGCAAATGACGGCTCCCAATATCTGAACAATACCGGGGAGGGTGATGATAAGATATTCGATCTCGACGACCGAGCTGATGAAGTCATGAACTATGATTATGATTATGATGACGCAGACAATGATTATGATGACGAATACAATGTTGATCTTGAAATAACAAAAACTACCGGCGAGGTATATTTATATAAGCAGGCATCTAGTGATCATCACATGTTTTTTTATTTGAAGATATATTAACGAATCGATCTTTCTTCTTTCAGCCCTCCGGATCGAGCAAATCTGCTTCTACAGACAGCAGGACAAAGCGCGGCCCGAGCAAAAAGTTGAAGGAGGGTGTAAAGTACAACATCGATTCCATTGAAGCTAGTGGCGAACCCCTCACGCCTAAGAACATTGCGAGCAAGTTTGTTCGTCAGTGCGGAGTTCTTGTGAAGGACCAACTCTCGATCTCCATTCAAGAATGGAAAGAGCCAAAAACTAAACGCCCAGATGTTACTTGGGTCGACGACAGAGCAAAACAAAAGCTTTGGGAATCTCTAATGGAACATTTCACCCTACCAGATAATTTCACTGATGCAGATGTGCAGAAAGTCAAGGACGCTACTCTTAAGAAGATGGCAATTGCATTCAACACCCACAAGAAAACTGTATGGGCCAACTACCTCGCTGCAGAAAGGAAGACTCCAGAATTCAAGGGAACACTGGAGAAGCAAAGAGAACACTGGCCCGCTTTCGTGAAATTCAAGGAATCAGAATTATCTAAGGAACGGTCGAGAAAAAACAAGGCCAATGCCGCAAAAAAGACGCCGTTCCATAGGCTGGGTCCAGGTGGCTATGCGGTGGCAATGCCTAAGTGGGATAAGTCTGAGCAAGAGATGGAGGATGCAGGGGTCACTCCGGTTACTAGGAGCGGGCCCCCCAGGTGCAGAACTTGGTTCTATGCGCATGGGGGGCGTTGGACCCGAAGACAGGCCTGGTTTCGAAGAAGGCAAGTCTAAAAGGAGCAGAACAGAAGTTACTTGACGCAATAGAAGATGCTCGAAAGGGGGTGTTCACGCCCAACAGAGAGAACGACGAGCTTACACGCGCCCTGGGAAATCCTGAACACCCAGGAAGAACACGAGGCAAGGGCGTTATTCCCTGGTATGAGGGCTTTTCGGAATGGAACGACGACTACAGGACCCGTGCAAGAAAGAAGATGGAGGAGGAGAAGAAGAGGAAGCTGGAGGAGGAGCAGAGGAAGCAGGACGTGGAACGCCTTCAAGGCCGAGAAGCAAGGCACGCGGACTTGGCACTCAAATTCCAGCAGCAGCAGCAGCAGATCGACTCAATTAGCCAGGAAAGGGGGTCTCAGCAGCGGCAACAGCAAGCGGATGATCATCCAGCATTGGATAGCACCGTCCCATCCATGCCGAGAAGCAGCGTTGGTTCCGCCCCGGGCGACACACTGCTGGATACATACCCTGTGGATGACATCATAGAGAACACTAACTGTGAGCTACACTTCAAAATGAAGAACATATCCATGAAGGTGGCGAACACCGTTCCTTTTACAATTACCCCCGAAGCAACCTTCCATTGCGCCCCGATTCCAGCGGGCTATGCTTGTGTCTTGGTTGATGAGGTGGTGGGCCCATATTCGGGGCTAGAGCTTGACATTCCTGGAGGTGACGACGAGCAAACACTGGGAGAGGCCATACATCGTATCATCCTATGGAAAAAGGATTGCATCATCTTTCGAAGTCCACCGACACCGCGTCTGCCGACTCCTCCTTGAAGTCCGCCACCGTGTCAGCAGACTCCCGCTCCTCCAAGTCCACGAACGCGTGAGCAGACTCCTGCTTCAAGTCCGGCACAGCGTCAGGCCCCTCCTCCTGTTTCAAGTCTAGCGCCGTGTCAGGCCACACCTCCTGCTTCAAGTCCGGCACAGCGTCAGGCCACTCCTCCTGTTTCAAGTCTGGCGCCGTGTCAGGCCACACCTCCTGCTTCAAGTCTGGCACAGCGTCAGGCCACACCTCCTGCTTCAAGTCCGGCACAGCGTCAGGCCACTCCTCCTGCTCCAACTAAGCCACGTCAGCCGTCTCCGCCGCCTAAGCAATCGCAGAAGAGACACGCCGCAGCTATGGTGTGTAGCGGTACGAGTTGAGGTAGTACATAAAGTACAGGAGGAGACAAGCGATATAAATATGGTCCAAGCAGCCTCGCTCCTCTTTCTCAGAGGCCTTACTACATGACCGAGGAGCAAAATGATGCAATAGTGCGGGCCGAAGTGGACGCTCATTTTCGACCGAAACCGGCAACGCCGCCGAGGGAGAAGGTGCCTAAGGAAAAGATTGACCACTTCATTCGTATGGCTAGACCACCAGCTCCCAAGCCTGTTGACTCAGACTATGAGCGCCAAATCAGGAAGGCACATCGAGCACGACTACAGAAAGAAGGGAGCTCGAGCTCGAGCCAACAAGCAGCTGTCAAAAAATGCGGGAAAACCGTTCCCCAGCTAGGAGAACAGGCGGCGCAATCGACCCCCCCGCTTGTTGTGCCAACAACACATGAGAGTACGCGCGCCCAATATTATTGTGGGCAAACCGTTTACGTTCTCGAGCTGGGCGATGTGGTAATAACCGAGGAGCATATAATCCAGGCTGAAATGCTCAAGATCACTGTTGGACAACTCCTCGATATCGAGCCCATGCCTCTGCTTAGAGTGGAGGAAATAAAACGGAAATATGTCCGCGGCGAACCTTTGGTCGAGCCCGAGGAGTTCAAGAACCTCCCAACGAGAATGTATTAATTGCATGATTGGTGCATGAAAATTAACAAGATTTCCAATCGAGAGTCCCTCATGGTGCAAGTCGAGGAAGATCATTACTTCCATAAGAAAGCTCTGGCTGTTGAGTATTCAGAAGTATTTCAGTTATTCAATCAAGATGCACTCGACAAATCTATCGTCAGTTGCTATTGTCTGTAAGTGATTTCTTGTTGGGAATCGTAGCATAATTTAAAATTTTCCTACGCTCACCAAGATGCATATATGGAGTCTACTAGCAACGAGGGGAAAGGAGTGGATCTACATACCCTTGTAGATCGCGAGCGGAAGCGTTCCAATGAACGTGGATGACGGAGTCGTACTCGCCGTGATCCAAATCACCGATGACCGAGTGCCGAAAGTACGGCACCTCCGCGTTCAACACACGTACGGTGCAGCGACGTCTCCTCCTTCTTGATCCAGCAAGGGGGGAGGAGAGGTTGATGGAGATCCAACAGCACGACAGCGTGGTGGTGGATGCAGCGGTTCTCCGGCAGGGCTTCGCAAGCTTCTGCGAGAGAGAGAGAGGTGTTGCAGGGGAGGAGGGAGGCGCCAAAGGCTGTAGGTTTGCTGCCCTCCCTCCCCCCCACTATTTATAGGACCCCTTGGGAGGGGGGAGCCGGCCAAAACCCATCTAGGGTTGGGGGGGCGGCGGCCAAGGGGGGAAGGGGTTGCCTTGCCCCCCAAGGCAAGGGGAAACTCCCCCCCTAGGGTTCCCAACCCTAGGCGCATGGGGGGAAGGCCCAAGGGCGCGCCCCAGCCCACTAGGGGCTGGTTCCCCTCCACTTTCAGCCCACGGGGCCCTCCGGAACAGGTGGCCCCACCCGGTGGACCCCCGGGACCCTTCCGGTGGTCCCGGTACAATACCGATAACCCCCGAAACTTTCCCGGTGGCCGAAACTGGACTTCCTATATATAATTCTTCACCTCCGGACCATTCCGGAACCTCTCGTGACGTCCGAGATCTCATCCGGGACTCCGAACAACTTTCGGGTTTCCGCATACATATATCTCTACAACCCTAGCGTCACCGGACCTTAAGTGTGTAGACACTACAGGTTCGGGAGACATGCAGACATGACCGAGATGCCTCTCCGGTCAATAACCAACAGCGGGATCAGGATACCCATGTTGGCTCCCACATGTTCCACGATGATATCATCGGGTGAACCACGGTGTCGAGGATTCAATCAATCCGTATGCAATTCCCTTTGTCAAACGGTATGTTACTTGCCCGAGATTCGATCGTCGGTATCCCAATACCTTGTTCAATCTCGTTACCGGCAAGTCTCTTTACTCGTACCGCAATGCATGATCCCGTGACTAACGCCTTAGTCACATTGAGCTCATTATGATGATGCATTACCGAGTGGGCCCAGAGATACCTCTCCGTTTACACGGAGTGACAAATCCCAGTCTCGATCCGTGCCAACCCAACAGACACTTTCGGAGATACCCGTAATGCACCTTTATAGTCACCCAGTTACGTTGTGACGTTTGGCACACCCAAAGCACTCCTACGGTATCCGGGAGTTGCACGATCTCATGGTCTAAGGAAAAGATACTTGACATTGGAAAAGCTCTAGCAAACGAAACTACACGATCTTTTATGCTATGCTTAAGTTGGGTCTTGTCCATCAAGTCATTCTCCTAATGATGTGATCCCGTTATCAATGACATCCAATGTCCATAGTCAGGAAACCATGACTATCTGTTGATCAACGAGCTAGTCAACTAGAGGCTTACTAGGGACAGGTTGTGGTCTATGTATTCACACATGTATTACGATTTCCGGACAATACAATTATAGCATGAATAATAGACAATTACCATGAACAAAGAAATATAATAATAACCATTTATTATTGCCTCTAGGGCATATTTCCAACAGTCTCCCACTTGCACTAGAGTCAATAATCTAGTTCACATCACCATGTGATTAACATTCACTGGTCACATCACCATGTGACCAACATCTATAGAGTTTACTATAGTCAACAATCTAGTTCACATCACTATGTGATTATCACTCAATGTGTTCTGGTTTGGTCATGTTATGCTTGTGAGAGAGGTTATTAGTCAACGGGTCTGAACCTTTCAGAACCGTGTGCTTTACGAATATCTATGTCATCTTGTGGATGCTACCACGCGCTATTTGGAGCCATTTCAAATAATTGCTCTACTATACGAATCCGGTTTACTACTCAGAGTCATCCGGATTAGTGTCAAAGTTCGCATCGACGTAACCCTTTACGACGAACTCCTTTCCACCTCCATAATCGAGAAAATTCCTTAATCCACTAGGTACTAAGGATAAGTTCGACCGCTGTCATGAGATCCTTTCCCGGATCACCATTGTACCCTCTTGACCAACTCATGGCAAGGCACACTACATGTGCGGTACACAACATAGCATACTATAGAGCCTACGTCTAAAGCATAGGGGACGACCTTCGTCCTTTCTCTATCTTCTGCTGTGGTCAGGTCTTGAGTCTCACTCAATACTCACACCTTGTAACACAGCCAAGAACTCCTTCTTTGCTGATCTATTTTGAACTCTTTCAAAATCATGTCAAGGTGTGCTGTCTTTTGAAAGTATCATCAGGCGTCTTGATCTATCTCTATGGATCTTGATGCCCAATATGCAAGTAGCTTTATCCAGGTCTTCCTTTGAAAAACTCCTTTCGAACAACCCTTTATGCTTTTCAGAAATTTTACATCATTTCGGATCAACAATATGCCATTCACATATACTTATCAGAAATGTTGTAGCGCTCCCACTCACTTTATTGTAAATACAAGTTTCTAACAAACTTTGTATAAACCCAAAAACTTTGATCACCCCATCAAAGCGTATATTCTGACTCCGAGATGCTTGCTCTAATCCATGGAAGGATCGCTGGAGCTAGCATACCTTTTAGCATCCTTAGGATCGACAAAACCTTTCTGATTGTATCACATACAACCTTTCCTTACGAAAACTGGAAGGAAACTTGTTTTGACATCCATCTGCCAGATTTCATAAATGTAGCTAATGCTAACATGATTCCGACGGACCTAAGCATCGCTACGGATGAGAAAAACTCATCATAGTCAACTCCTTGAACTTGTGAAAATACTCTTTGCCACAAGTCGAGCTTCATAGACGGTAACATTACCGTCCATGTCCATCTTCTTCTTAAAGATCCATTTATCTCAATGGCTTGCCGATCATCGGGCAAGTTCACCAAAGTCCATGCTTTGTTCTGATACATGGATTCTATCTCGGATTTCATGGCCTCAAGCCATTCGTCGGAATATGGGCCCACCATCGCTTCTCCATAGCTCGTAGGTTCATTGTTGTCTAGCAACATGACTTCCAAGACAGGATCACGCATTACCCTGAAGTAGTGCGCATCCTCGTCGTCCTACGAGGTTTGGTAGTGACTTGATCCGAAGTTTCATGATTACTATCATAAGCTTCCACTTCAATTGGTGTAGGTGCCACAGGAACAACTTCCTGTGCCCTGCTACATACTAGTTGAAGCGACGGTTCAATAACCTTATCAAGTCTCCACCATCCTCCCACTCAATTCTTTCGAGAGAAACTTTTCCTCGAGAAAGGACTCGTTTCTAGAAGCAATTACTTTTGCTTCCAGATCTGAAATAGGAGGTATACCCAACTGTTTTTGGGTATTCTATGAAGATGCATTTATCCGCTTTGGGTTCGAGCTTATCAGCCTGAAACTTTTTCACATAAGCATCGCAGCCCCAAACTTTTAAGAAACGACAACTTAGGTTTCTATAAACGGTGTCGTCTCAACGGAATTGCGTGGTGCCCCTTTTAAAGTGAATGCGGTTGTCTCTAATGCCTAACCCATAAACGATAGTGGTAATTTGATAAGAAACATCATGGTATGCACCATATCCAATAGGGTGCAGTTATGATGTTCGGACACACCATCACACTATGGTGTTCCAGGCGGTATTAATTGTGAAACACTTTCCACAATGTCTCAATTGTGTGCCAAACTCGTATCTCAGATACTCATCTCTATGATCATATCACAGACATTTTATCCTCTTGTTACGACGATCTTCAACTTCACTCTGAAATTACTTGAACCTTTCAATAATTCAGACTAGTGTTTCATCAAGTAAATACACTCAGCATCTACTCAAATCATCTGTGAAGTAAGAACATAACGATATCCACTGCATGCCTCAGCACTCATTGGACTGCGTACATCAAAATGTATTACTTCCAATAAGTTGCTCTCTTGTTCCATCTTACTGAAAACGAGGACTTTCAGTCATCTTGCCCATGTGGTATGATTTGCATGTCTCAAGTGATTCATAATCAAGTGAGTCTAAACGATCCATCTGTATGGAGTTTCTTCATGCATATATACCAATAGACATGGTTCGCATGTCTCAATCTTTTCAAAAATGAGTGAGTCCAAAGATCCATCCACATGGAGCTTCTTCATGCGTTCTATACCAATATGACTCAAGTGGCAGTGCCACAAGTATGTGGTACTATCATTACTATCTTATATCTTTTTGGCATGAACATGTGTATCACTACGATCGAGATTCATTTTAGGTGCAAGACCATTGAAGGTATTATTCAAATAAACAGAGTAACCATTATTCTCCTTAAATGAATAACCGTTTTGCGATAAACATAATCCAATCATGTTCAACGCAAACACCAAATCTCGATAGTAGAGGGAGCATGCGATGCTTGATCACATCAACCTTGGAAACACTTCCAACGCACATCGTCATCTCACCTTTAGCTAGTCTCCGTTTATTCCGCAGCTTTTATTTCGAGTTACTAACACTTAGCAACCGAACCAGTATCTAATACCCTGGTGCTGCTAGGAGTACTAGTAAAGTACACATTCATATAACGTATATCCAATATACTTCTGTCGACCTTGCCTGCCTTCTCATCTACCAAGTATCTAGGGTAGTACTGCTTCAGTGACCGTTCCTCTCATTACAGAAGCACTTAGTCTCGGGTTTGGGTTCAACCTTGGGATTCTTCACTAGAGCAGCAAACGACTTGCTGTTTCATGAAGTATCCCTTTTGCCCTTGCCCTTCTTAAACTAGTGGTTTTACTAACCATCAACAATTGATGCTCCTTCTTGATTTCTACTCTCGCGGTGTCAAACATCGCGAATAGCTTAAGGATCATCATGATTATCCTTGATATGTTATAGTTCATCACGAAGCTCTACTAGCTTGGTGGCAGTGACTATGGAGAACTATCACTATCTCATCGGGGAGATTAACTCCCACTCGATTCAAGCGATTGTGGCACTCAGACTATCCGAGCACACGCTCAACGATTGAGCTTTTCTCCCTTAGTTTGCAGGCTTAAGAAACTTGTCAGAGGTCTCATACCTCCTGACGTGGGCACTAGTCTGAAATCCCAATTTCAGTCTTCGGAACATCTCACATGTTCTGCGACGTTTCAGAAACGTCTTTGGTGCCACAATTCTTAAACCGCACCGAACTATCACGTAGTTATCAAAACGTGTATGTCAGATGTTTTGTAACATCTACAGACGACGCTGAGGTTCAGCACACCGAGCGGTGCATTAAGGACATAAGCCTTCTGTGCAGCAATGAGGACAATCCTCAGTTTACGGACCCAGTCTGCATAATTGCTACTACCAACTTTCAACTAAATTTTCTCTAGGAACATATCTTAACCAGTAGAACTAAAGCGCAAGCTATGACATAATTTGCAAATACCTTTTTGACTATGTTCATGATAATGAATTTCATCTGATTATGAACTCCCACTCAGATAGACATCCCTCTGGTCATCTAAGTGAAACATGATCCGAGTTTAACTAGGCCGTGTCCGATCATCACGTGAGACGGACTAGTCAAGATCGGTGAACATCTCCATGTTGATCGTATCTGCTATACGACTCATGCTCGACCTTTCGGTCCTCCGTGTTCCGAGGCCATGTCTGTACATGCTAGGCTCGTCAAGTCAACCTAAGTGTATTGCGTGTGTTCCGAGGCCATGTCTGTACATGCTAGGCTCGTCAACACCCGTTGTATTCAAACGTAAGAATCTATCACACCCGATCATCACGTGGTGCTTCGAAACGACGAACCTTCGCAACGGTGCACAGTTAGGGTGAACACTTTCTTGAAATTATTATAAGGGATCATCCTACTTGCTACCGTCGTTCTAAGAAAATAAGATGCAAAAACATGATAAACATCACATGCAATCAAATAGTGACATGATATGGCCAATATCATCATGCTCCTTTGATCTCCATCTTCGGGGCACTATGATCATCTTTGTCACCGGCATGACACCATGATCTCCATCATTGTGTCTTCATGAAGTCGTCACGCCAACGATTACTTCTACTTCTATGGCTAACGCGTTTAGCAATAAAGTAAAGTAATTTACATGGCGTTATTCAATGACACGCAGGTCATACAAAATAATAAAGACAACTCCTATGGCTCCTGCCGGTTGTCATACTCATCGACATGCAAGTCGTGATTCCTATTACAAGAATATGATCAATCTCATACATCACATATATCATTCATCACATCTTCTGGCCATATCACATCACATAGCACTTGCTGCAAAAACAAGTTAGACGTCCTCTAATTGTTGTTGCAAGTTTTTTACGTGGTTTGTAGGTTTCTATCAAGAACGTTTCTTCCCTACGTATGACCACAACGTGAGTTGCCAATTTCTATTTACCCTTCATAAGGACCCTTTTCATCGAATCCGTTCCGACTAAAGTAGGAGAGACAGACACCCGCTAGCCACCTTATGCATCTAGTGCATGTCAGTCGGTGGAACCTGTCTCACGTAAGTGTACGTGTAAGGTCGGTCCGGGCCGCTTCATCCTACAATGCCGCCGAAACAAGAAAAGACTAGTAGCGGCAAGAAGAATTGGCAAACTCAACGCCCACAACTACTTTGTGTTCTACTCGTGCATAGTAACTACGCATAGACCTGGCTCATGATGCCACTGTTGGGAATCGTAGCATAATTTAAAATTTTCCTACGCTCACCAAGATGCATCTATGGAGTCTACTAGCAACGAGGGGAAAGGAGTGGATCTACATACCCTTGTAGATCGCGAGCGGAAGCGTTCCAATGAACGTGGATGACGGAGTCGTACTCGCCGTGATCCAAATCACCGATGACCGAGTGCCGAAAGTACGGCACCTCCGCGTTCAACACACGTACGGTGCAGCGACGTCTCCTCCTTCTTGATCCAGCAAGGGGGGAGGAGAGGTTGATGGAGATCCAACAGCACGACGGCGTGGTGGTGGATGCAGCGGTTCTCCGGCAGGGCTTCGCAAGCTTCTGCGAGAGAGAGAGAGGTGTTGCAGGGGAGGAGGGAGGCGCCAAAGGTTGTAGGTTTGCTGCCCTCCCTCCCCCCACTATTTATAGGACCCCTTGGGAGGGGGGAGCCAGCCAAAACCCATCTAGGGTTGGGGGGGCGGCCAAGGGGGGAAGGGGTTGCCTTGCCCCCCAAGGCAAGGGGAAACTCCCCCCCCTAGGGTTCCCAACCCTAGGCGCATGGGGGGAAGGCCCAAGGGCGCGCCCCAGCCCACTAGGGGCTGGTTCCCCTCCACTTTCAGCCCACGGGGCCCTCCGGGACAGGTGGCCCCACCCGGTGGACCCCCGGGACCCTTCCGGTGGTCCCGGTACAATACCGATAACCCCCGAAACTTTCCCGGTGGCCGAAACTGGACTTCCTATATATAATTCTTCACCTCCGGACCATTCCGGAACCTCTCATGACGTCCGGTATCTCATCCGGGACTCCGAACAACTTTCGGGTTTCCGCATACATATATCTCTACAACCCTAGTGTCACCGGACCTTAAGTGTGTAGACCCTACGGGTTCGGGAGACATGCAGACATGATCGAGACGCCTCTCCGGTCAATAACCAACAGCGGGATCTGGATACCCATGTTGGCTCCCACATGTTCCACGATGATATCATCGGGTGAACCACGGTGTCGAGGATTCAATCAATCCGTATGCAATTCCCTTTGTCAAACGGTATGTTACTTGCCCGAGATTCGATCGTCGGTATCCCAATACCTTGTTCAATCTCGTTACCGGCAAGTCTCTTTACTCGTACCGCAATGCATGATCCCGTGACTAACGCCTTAGTCACATTGAGCTCATTATGATGATGCATTACCGAGTGGGCCCAGAGATACCTCTCCGTTTACACGGAGTGACAAATCCCAGTCTCGATCCGTGCCAACCCAACAGACACTTTCGGAGATACCCGTAATGCACCTTTATAGTCACCCAGTTACGTTGTGACATTTGGCACACCCAAAGCACTCCTACGGTATCCGGGAGTTGCACGATCTCATGGTCTAAGGAAAAGATACTTGACATTGGAAAAGCTCTAGCAAACGAAACTACACGATCTTTTATGCTATGCTTAAGTTGGGTCTTGTCCATCACATCATTCTCCTAATGATGTGATCCCGTTATCAATGACATCCAATGTCCATAGTCAGGAAACCATGACTATCTGTTGATCAACGAGCTAGTCAACTAGAGGCTTACTAGGGACAGGTTGTGGTCTATGTATTCACGCATGTATTACGATTTCCGGACAATACAATTATAGCATGAATAATAGACAATTACCATGAACAAAGAAATATAATAATAACCATTTATTATTGCCTCTAGGGCATATTTCCAACATTTCTTTCTGTAATTTAAGTCTCAAGCTAGCTCTAGTGCTCATTGATTGATCATTAATTACCTGTAATTATATATCCTCACTATATATTCTTTTCTGTGGTATTATGCAGGATGAAGATGTATGAAATGAAAAAAGCTGGACGCTATGGCATTGGGTTCATTGACCCAAATACCGTTAATGAATACACATGGAAATTGGAATGGTGTAGACAAGATGTAGAGAAAAACATGGTAGAGTTCTTGAAGCGCCTCAATAGCAATGAAGATATACTACTTCCTTACAACTTCGAGTGAGTCACACTGTCTTATACTAGAAATTCTGTTTTTGCTTACTAGCTACATGTTAATAAGTGTATAGGGTTTAGGGTTATAGTTGATTAGTGTTATGCACATGCCCGCTTAATTTATACATGCAAACTTATGCGCAAGCAGCTTCCACTGGATCTTGTTAGACATTAAAGTTGACGAAGGAAAAGTTGAAGTACTGGACTCACTACTTAAAAAAATAGTGACTACAGCATCGTGAAGGGGATAGTCGACAGGTTATTTCAATCATTATTAACTATATCTCGGCCTATTTAGTTCGTCATTTCCTGATATGAACTATTTTTAATAACTCCTTTATTAATTTTCTTTGCCGGCGGGTAGGGCTTGGGCAAAGTACATCAAGGTGACTCCAGGAAAATGCCGACAAAAGCTATGTTGGTATCGACCCAAGGTAAGTAATTAAGTAGTACTAGCTAGCTACCATCTTTTTAATTTTTGTTTCAATACCATTAATTAATTAACATGCTTGATTAATTATTATCTGATTAAATTCTATTGTCGTAAAGGCCCTGAAGCAGGCGCTGGGGACTGAAGTGTGTGCATACTACGTTTGCGAGAACATTCGCATGATGACATCCGAAAGGAGCAGATCTGATAGACAGGACTGGGTACGTTTGCCAGAACACTATTCACAAATCTTACATGATTGTCGATATCTAGTCACACAACTAATACACATGCATATTGATCTCCTTCTTAACAGTTCAAAGAGGTGCGGGACAAGCTCCTATCAGAGGAGCGCATACGAGCACTTCAAGAGGAAATAGCGGGATTTTTGCTCGACCAGGTCATAGATCACAAAGGAGAATACTATTACCCGCTATCACCCCCATGAACCACTTGTCATCGTGCTCCGAAGGCACCAAGGCAACATGTAGGAGAAATTGTATATATATACATGTGTATGTGTGAATAATTAATGGTGGTTGTGTGACATTCGATTATATATATATGATCAGTTCTACGAGAAAATCTATTTATATATATGCATAACGTGTACAATATGTAGTATCGTAAAATACCAGCAAACAAAAAGAATTAAATGGAAAAAACAAAATTAATGGAAAAAAAATTAAGACCAAACCCCCCCCCCCCAAACATTTAGTACCGGTTGGTGCTACCAACCGGTACTAATGGTCTACCAGCACCCGGGCCTGGCTCGTGCCACGTGGTGGCATTTTAGCACCGGTTCATGCCGAACCGGTACTAAAGGGGGGGCGGGGGCCTTTAGTCTCCACTCCATAGTGCCGGTTGCAGAACCGGCACTAAAGGCCCTTACGAACCGGTGATAAAGGCCTGTTCTGCACTAGTGTTTCCTAACAATAGTAAGATGTCAATCCTATTAACCCTCAGGAATTTAGCTTGAGCATGAAGTCACACATTTCACTGTTTGACTTTGAAACTATTGTTCTAAAAGACAATAATTATTTAGTAACACTAATATTTCTTGAATAAGTAGTTTGACCATAGTTTGACCACAGTTTGACCAAATTTGACCAAAATTCAAAAAAACTGAAATAATTATTTAGTAACACTAATATTTCTTGAATAAGTAGTTTGACCATTGTTTGACCACAGTTTGACCAGATTTGACCAAAATTCAAAAAAACTAAAATAATTATTTAGTAACACTAATATTCTTGAATAATTATTTAGTAACACTAATACTTCTTGAATAAGTAGTTTGACCATAGTTAACAAAAATTCAAAAAAATAGAAACTTGAGCATAACTTTTTTTTCTTTTAGAATTTGAGGATTCTAAAAATTTGCAAACAGGCCGTAGGCCTTCAAAATCGGATGCGGATTTTCGTGCTGAACATTTTGATATATTAGACGTTTTTTCTGACATCGTATGCAAAAGTTATAGCCGTTTTACATTTTCCCTACACTTTTTGCAAAACATGTCCAAATTTAAGTTTTTAAATTTTCCTAACTAGTACATGTAGTAACATAACTACATCTGGAAGGGTTTTAATTTTTCAAGTTTTTATTATTTTCTTTTGCTTTTTACAAAACTGAAAAGGCGATCCACCGGGGGGGATAGAGTTTGAAAATGGGACCTTTAGTATCGGTTCGTGCCATGAACCGGTACTAATGCCTCAAACCCCATTAGTACCGGTTGGTGGCTCGAACCGGGACTAAAGGTCTAACCTTTAGTACCGGTTGGTGCCACGAACCGGTACTAATGGGCATCGCACCCTTTAGTCCCGGTTCGTGGCACCAACCAGGACTAAAGGTCCCATTTGAACCGGGACTAATGCCTGTACGGTGCCCTAGCCGCTCGAACCGGGACTAATGCTCACATTAGTCCCGGTTCGTAATGCAACCGGGATTAATGCTCCTTTCTGGCCGAACCAGAGCCCTGTTTTCTACTATTGATTGCATATTATATATATACACAACAAGGACATTACAAACGTGGAGTACAAGTTGATCTAACCTACATATTGTATTTGATACGGACTACAATCTGTAGGATTCTCTGACACGCCCCCGCAGTCTGAACTCGGAGACACTCCGTCGCCGATGAAGACTGGTCCTGAACTCCAAAAACAAAGGCGTTGGTAGGCCTTTGGTGAATATATCTGCAAATTGGGAGCTAGACCGAATATGCAGAACACGCACTGCACCAATGGCAACTTTCTCCCGAACAAAGTGAATATCCAACTCAATGTGTTTCGTCCGTCTATGCTGCACTAGATTAGCGGACATATAAACAGCAGAAACATTGTCACAGTAGACAACGGTAGCACTGTCTATAGGACAATGTAGCTCGAGAAGAAGGTGTCGAATCCAACAAGTCTCAGCCACTGTAGTACCAACAGCACGATATTCAGCCTCGGCGCTGCTACGACACACTGTCGGCTGGCGGCGAGAGGACCATGAAATTAAGTTATCACCAAGAAATACACAAAACCCAGACGTAGAGCGGCGAGTATCCGAGCATCCCGCCCAATCAGCATCCGAATAGGCAACAAGACTGTGAGAAGAGGAGGCATGAAGAATGAGACCAAGATCAAGTGTCCCTTTGAGATAACCAAGGATACGCTTGATAAGAAGAAAATGAGGCTCACGTGGGTCGTGCATATGAAGACATACCTGCTGAACGGCATAAGAAATTTCTGGACGTGTGAGAGTAATATATTGGAGAGCGCCGGCTAGACTGCGATATTGAAAGGGGTCTGAAACAGGACACCCGGCCATGGCTGAAAGCTGTGATTTTGTGTCTATAGGGGTAGAAGCGGGATTGGAATCACGCATGCCAGCACGGGAGAGAACATCAAGAATGTATTGTCGTTGTGAGAGATGAAGGCTGGAGGAAGTGCGAGTAACTGAAATGCCAAGAAAATGATGGAGATGTCCAAGGTCTTTCATGGAAAATTCGGTGCTAAGTTTCTGAATGATAGAAGTAAGAATAGTGGAAGAAGAAGCAGTGAGTATAATATCGTCAACATAGAGGAGTAAATAAGCAGTGGAACCACCATGATGAAAAATAAAGAGAGAAGCATCGGACTTGGATTTACTAAAACCAATGGAACGAGCATAGGAGGCAAAACGTTGAACCATGCACGTGGGGCTTGTTTAAGACCATAGAGGGACTTTTGGAGACGACAAACATGTGTTGGAAAATGAGCATCGATGAAGCCCGCGGGTTGCTGACTATATACCTCCTCGTCAAGATTCCCGTGTAGGAAGGCATTTTTAAAGTCAAGTTGATGAATAGGCCATGATTTAGAAAGAGCTAGAGAGAGGACCACACGTATAGTGGCTGGTTTGACAACTGGGCTAAAAGTCTCATCAAAATCTACACCGGGTTGTTGGGTGAATCCACGGACAACCCAACGTGCTTTGTGACGAGCGAGAGATCCATCAGAATAATATTTGTGTCGAAAAATCCACTTCCCACTGACAATATTAGCACCTGGGGGAGGAGGAACGAGAGTCCATGTGCCATTTTGAAGAATTGCGTCATATTCATCTTGCGTGGCTTGTCGCCAAGCCGGGTCACGCAAGGCAATTAGATAGTTATGAGGAATTGGAGAAGAAAGAGTGGCTGTGAGGTTTAGACGATCAATAGGTGGTGGGAGTCGACCTGTTACACGACGTGTGCGATGAATAACAGGGGATGGAGCACGTACTATTTCCGGGGATGGTGATGGTTCGGGAGAGGCAGCAGGCTCAATAATCGGAGATGGTGGAGGTGTAGCAGGCTGTAAAGGAGGAGAGGCCGGGCGTGATGATGCACGGGTTGGTCCAATGTCGGACGTCGGGGGCACATGCAAGATGGGCGTAGTGGGCATGGGTTTGGACCCGGGATGCATGGAAGTTGACGTGCTCGTGCAATGAGGAGCTGGAGGTGACTGTAGTTGAGGATCAAACAAATCAAATGGTGGCGATGAAGTAGTATGGGTAGGTGATGCATATGGAAAAACAGACTCATCAAACGTTACATGGCGCGAAATTATGATTCGTCTAGTGGCGAGGTCTAAGCAGCGGTAGCCATGATGACGAGATGGGTATCCTAGGAAGATACAACAAACAGAACGAGGGGCAAGTTTGTATGGTGATGTAGAGGATGTATTGGGATAGCACAGACAACCAAACACACGAAGATCAGTGTAGGCGGGGTGGCGTCCGTGAAGAAGGAAGAAGGGGGTATGTGAAGGTTGAGCATTGGTGGGTCTAATGTTTATAAGGTAAGTGGCGGTGTGAAGGGCTTCGGCCCAAAAGGGTGCGGGAAGGGAGGCTTGGAAAAGTAATGTACGAATGACGTCGTTGGTGGCGCGGATGGCTCGCTCAGCCGTACCATTTTGTTGGGAGGTGTAGGGGCATGAAAAGCGAAAAATAAGGTCATGGGTGGAACAAAACGAGTCTAGTTTAGTGTTGTCAAACTCACGACCATTGTCACATTGTATGGATTGGATGGATAGTTGAAATTGAGTGAGAGCATAGGCATGAAAGGTGGCAAAGGTGGTATATACATCAGACTTTTTGCGAAGAGGAAAACTCCAGAAAAAGTGAGTATAGTCGTCGACAATGATTAAGTAATAACAATATCCAGACGTACTAGGCACATGAGATGTCCACAAATCGCAATGGATATACGCTCGAAAGGGCGAATAGTATGTGACTGAGAAGTAAAAAACGGCAACCTAACATGTTCTCCTATTTGACAAGCATGACATAGCGACGTGCTGACTTTATTGTATGGGAGATGCTGGAGTTGATGAAGGCGCGACATGGTGTGGGAGCCGGGGTGACCGAGTATAACACCCCGGATGTAGCTTTTCATATTTGTAACTCCAACTCTTGCCATTTTATTTTCGGCTATGTGTTATGATATTCCCTCCGTGGTCGGGTTTTGTTTTTCCGTGTTGCATTTTGTTCATGTCATGCATCTCATATCATGTCATCATGTGCATTGCATTTGCATACGTGTTCGCCTTTTGCATCCGAGCATTTTCCCCGTTGTCCGTTTTGCAATCCGGCACTCCCACCTCCTCCGGCGCACCCCTTTTCGTTTCTTTTCGTGAGCGGGTGTTGAACGTTCTCGGAATGGACCGAGTCTTGTCAAGTGGCATGGTATACCACCGGTAGACCACCTGTCAAGTTTCGTGCCATTTGGAGGTCGTTTGGCGCTCCAACGGTTAACCGGGTAACCGCAAAGTCCTTTTGTGTGTTGCAGCAAAACCCCCCTCCAAACAGCCCAAAACCTATCTAAGTCACTTCCATGCTCTAGGTCGTTCGATCACGATCGTGTGGGCGAAAACCGCACTCCATTTGGAGCCTCCTAGCTCCCTCTACCTATAAATATGTGTTCCCCCTCCGAAATTCCGGATCCCCGAAACCCTAGCCCGCTCCTCCGCGCCGCCGGACGTGTCCGCCCGGGGCCGGACACAACTGCGCCGCTGCCCCCGCCCACTCACGGCGCGCCACGTGGCGCCCGTACGCCGCGCCGCCGCCGGCCCGCGAAGCCTGCGGGAGGCCCCCCGAGCCCGTCTCCTCGCCCGCGCGCCCCGCCTCCTTCCTCCTCCACGCCTGACGCTGGTCGCCGCTCTTCCTCCGCCCGCACCGCCGCGCCTCGCCGACTGGCGCCGCCGCCGTCCTCCGCCCGCGCGGACCCCGCCTCGCCGCCGCCTCCTCCGTCTTCCCCGACCCCGGCGCCTCCTCCTCCTCTCCGCCCGAGCCGCCGTCTCCCCCGAGCTCCGGCCGCCCCGCCCTCCAACTCCGGCCGCCGTGCGCCCCGAGCTCCGGCGAGCCCGAGCCGGCCCGAGCCAGATCCGATCTGGAACCCTAGGGTTGACTCTCTCCCTCGATTTTCTGCTAAGTCCTAACATTTTGCATTCTATGGCATACTTTGACGCATCATAACTCTCTGCACGTAGCTCCGTTTTGGGCGTGCAATATATTGAAATGTTCGCCTCTAGATGCTCTTCATTTTGTTTCATTATACCATGTTCATTTGAGTCCATCTTGATTCCCAAATCTCTGGTGCAAGAGTGCTATATGCTGTTAACTGCTGTTACTTATCAGAACTTGGTGATTTGTTATTTTTGTTGCAATTGATGTGTGCATCTTATGAGTATGAGCTATACATGTGTTTTGATGTATGCCATGCCATCTTTACAGAGGTGTATGCCATGTATTTTTGTGATCTCTGTGGTCACTAGCACAAGCATGCAAACTAGGCTTCGTGATGTTTCTGATTTCAGGGACAGTAATTTTGCCAAGTCTGTGACTGCTGTTATTTTGTTGCTATGTATCCATGTGGCTACAGAGAGATCCATGCTCCTTTTGGTTATGTTCAGGAAGGTTGTTTTGTATACATAGTTGTGATCTATCCATCCATGCCCCTGTTTGCAATTATGGAGTGTCATAGCATGACTCAAACTTGCTCTACTTTTGCAATAAAATATTTCTGGCAGATTGTTAACATGATATTCAATTTTGCCAAGGTTGTTGTAGTTCGTTCATACATTCTATGTATTTGCTTTTGCCATGTATAGCTTCATAAACATGCCATCTTGCTGTACGTATGCTTATTTTGTCATTCATTGCTTTAGGTGAGTACATCAAGCTCACCAAGATGCCTTCATATTACTGTTTCTGCCATGCTCTGTTTTCTGCTAAGTCTGGAACCTGTTAACGAAACTTGCTATGTTTACATGGGGCCATCATGTCTTCTGATCCTTTTTGGCTCATTGTCAGTAAGGGACTTTCGTTCTATGCATTCAGTAGATTCATGCCGTGCCTTGTTTTGCTATGTTACGTTCCCGTAGCATGTTGGTTGCTTGCTCTAAACATTGCTACCTGATATTGTTTCAGCCATGTCCAGTAATTTCACCAAGTCTGTGAACCTGATATCTTTTGCACTTTTGCCATGCTTGTTTGAACCTGCTGTGGTGTGATCTAGCCGTAGCTCAGTGTTTATCTTTTGTCTAGCATCTTCTGTAGATTACTGCCATATGCTTTGTTGCTATGTTGGAGTGCTGTAGCATAGTTACTTGATGTATTCTAAGTGCTATCATGCTGTTAATCGCAGAATCGTGTCATTCTTATTTTGCTTGCCATTTGCAAACCGTGCATCTGTTTCCGGTGATCTTTATATCGATTTCGACCAAAATCATCTCATCTTTCCAGTGGCATGCTTGGTTTGCCAAGTTACTGCCTTGTTCATCATTTTTCTCCGGAGCACGCATATGCATCGCATATCATATCCCGCATAGCATGCATGTTTTGCATCATGTTGCTTGTGCATTTCCCGTGATTGATTGTGGTCCGTTGCTTGTGTTCTTGTTTGGGTTGAGCCGGGAGATGAGTTCTTGAACGAGGAACCTGTTGAGTATGCTTATGACGATCAAGCTTTCGACAACTCTGAGAACCTTGCAGGCAAGATGACCATACCCTCGAAATCACTTCTATCTTTGCTTTGCTAGTTGTTCGTTCTATTGCTATGCTGCGCTACCTACTACTTGCTATATCATGCCTCCCATATTGCCATGTCAAGCCTCTAACCATCTTTTCCTAGCAAACCGTTGTTTGGCTAAGTTACCGCTTTTGCTCAGCCCTTCTTATAGCGTTGCTAGTTGCAGGTGAAGTTGAGTGGGTTCCATGTTGGAACATGGATATTTTGGATTATCACAATATCTCTTATTATATTAATGCATCTTTATATTTGGTAAAGGGTGGAAGGCTCGGCCTTATGCCTGGTGTTTTGTTCCACTCTTGCCGCCCTAGTTTCCGTCATACCAGGATTATGTTCCTTGAGTTTGCGTTCCTTACGCGGTTGGGTGATTTATGGGAACCCCTTGACAGTTCGCCTTGAATAAAAACTCCTCCAGCAAGGCCCAACTTTGGTTTTACCATTTGCCACCTAAGCCTTTTCCCTTGGGTTTTCGCGAGCCCGAGGGTCATCTTTATTTAAACCCCCGGGCCAGTGCTCCTCTGAGTATTGGTCCAACCTGTCAGTCGCCGGTGGCCACCAGGGGCAACTCTGGGCTCGCCTATCGAAAGCTTGGACAATCCGGTGTGCCCTGAGAACAAGATATGTGCAGCTCCTATCGGGATTTGTCGGCACATTCGGGTGGCTTTGCTGGTTTTGTTTTACCATTGTCGAAATGTCTTGTAAACCAGGATTCCGAGACTGATCGGGTCTTTCCGGGAGAAGGTTTATCCTTCGTTGACCATGAGAGCTTATAATGGGCTAAGTTGGGACACCCCTGCAGGGTAATTATCTTTCGAAAGTCGTGCCCGCGGTTATGAGGTAGATGGGAATTTGTTAATGTCCGGTTGTACAGAACTTGTCACTTGACTTAATTAAAATACATCAACTGTGTGTGTAGCCGTGATGGTCTCTTCTCGGCGTAGTCCGGGAAGTGAACACGGTTTGAGTTATGCTTGAACTTAAGTAGTTTCAGGATCACTTCTCGATCATTTCTAGCTTCGCGACCGTTGCGTTGCCTCTCTTCTCGCTCTCATTTGCGTATGTTAGCCACCATATATGCTTAGTGCCTGCTGCAGCTCCACCTGATTACACCATCCTTTCCTATAAGCTTAAATAGTCTTGATCTCGCGGGTGTGAGATTGCTGAGTCCTCGTGACTCACAGATTCTACCAAAACAGTTGCAGGTGCCGACGATGCCAGTGCAGATGACGCAACCGAGCTCAAGTGGGAGTTCGATGAGGAACGTGGTTGTTACTATGTTTCTTTTCCTGATGATCAGTAGTGGAGCCTAGTTGGGACGATCGGGGATCTAGCATTTGGGGTTATCTTATTTTCATTTGGATTTGACCGTAGTCGGTCTATGTGTGGATTTTGGATGATGTATGAATTATATTTATGTATTGTGTGAAGTGGCGATTGTAAGCCAACTCTCGTTATCCCATTCTTGTTCATTACATGGGATTGTGTGAAGATAACCCTTCTTGCGACAATACCACAATGCGGTTATGCCTCTAAGTCGTGCCTCGACACGTGGGAGATATAGCCGCATCGTGGGCGTTACACCGAGACGGCGATGCCAAAGGTCTGATGAAGAGGTGGCGATGACGGCATGAGCTTCATGTGTGGGTTGACATACTGGATAAAGAGGGCCGGAACTATTGCATCGAAGAATCACGGTCTTGGTGAGAAGATCCTTCACGGAGAAACCATAAGGGTCAAATTCTGTAGAACATGAATTATCAGTGGTGAATTGACGAACGGAAACTGGATTTTTTATAATTTGAGGAACAATAAGAAATTGCGTAAATGAAGAGGTATGGAAGTGCTAGTGAGTGCATATGATCCAACATGTGTAATTGGGAGAGTAGAACCGTTGCCGACAGTAACGGATTGACAGGATGAAGATGGTGAGACAGAGTCGAAGTTACCATAATCGGATGTCATATGAGAAGATGCGCCGGAGTCCATATACCACTCGTGCGTGCCGGGGATCTGCATATTGTTGAGGGCAGCCAAGAGCGCTGGGTCAACCGTCTGCTGGTGCGGGTTTGAAGTAGAGGCCGGCATCATGTTGGTGTTGTTGTAGGTCTGGCCGTAGGCAGTGTAAGCTTGCGGTGCAGTGTTGGGACGAGGACCAAGAAGTCCTTGAGACGGTGCACGCCATGGACGAGGCTGCCAGGGAGTCGTGGGTTGCTGCCACGGAGTTGATGACTACTGTTGCTGAAGAAGATGAGCCCGAGTCGGGGCCCCGGTCCATGGATTGAACTGCCATGGGTTGTCGCGGCCACGTCCACGACCGCCGCGGCCTCCACCGCGGCCACCACCGCGGCCGCGGCCTCCACCGCGGTAGAATGGGGTGTTGTTGTAGCCAGAGCCGCCACGCCCACCTGAACGGTCGCCCCCGGAGCCAGATAATGGAGTGCGCTCGCCACCCGCGCTAGGTAGGATGCTATTTCCGCTTGCCCATAGAGCAGTGGAGGCGGCGTTCTTGGCGTCAGTTTTCTTTTGTGTCTCTTCTAAGATGAGCGCCGAGCGTGTCTGAAGGAACGTTGGGAAGGGAACCTGAAACGGGATGAAGGAGCGGAGGTGCGCGAAGCTGTCGTTGAGGCCACGCAGAAGGGTGAGGACAAGGGGCAAATAGCTCCCATGCGACATCTTTGAGTTGAATTGTCTCTCATGCGACGTCGTTGGTTGTAATGGCTCTCATGCGACGTCTCCCAGCGCAGAAATAGCTCAAGCAAGACAACCTGTTTACGCGGCTAGTTGGCTGTTAGTTAGGCTGAGGTTTGGTTAGGACACCGGGGGTTATGTGCTCTGACTGGTGGGGTCCACCTAGAGCCACGTAGTCAAGAGTCAACCGTCCACGACTCGACCGGTGACTGTGTGACCGTGCTCGACTCGCCCGTGCTGGACTGGGCGAGCGCCGCCGCCGTAAGCATCTTCTCCGACAGCGGTTTCTTCTCCGCGGTGGTGGAGCGCATTTCTCGGTAGCGGCAGAGCTATTGCGAGTGAGCCCGAAACCCTAGTCCCACTCCCTAGAATTTTGGGGGATCTGTGGCCTCATGCTGCCCCTCTGTTTCTTGGCGATTTAGAATCTCGATTGGATCCGGGGGCTGTTTCTTCTCCGCGGCCCGCCCGGTGGTGGAGCGCCTTTCTCGGCAGTGGCTATTGCGAGTGAGTATTTTCCAAACTCTAGTCCCATTCCCCAGAATTTTGGATAGATCTGTGGCCTCATGCTACCCCTGTTTCTTGGCGTTTTACAATCTAGATTGGATAGGAGCGCGGGGGCTGAATGAGATGGAGCGAGGAGACATTGCTTCAAATCGGTAATGCCGCCCTCTTTTCTATTTTAGCTGTTATCGAACTCGATTTGGTAGTGACTGTCGCTTACACTGCTGCCGCTGCCTACCATTGACAAAACAGGGGAGGTTCAGGTTCTGCCACCACATTCGCAATTATAGTGGAATTTTTTCCCTGTAAAGCCAAGCTCAGTGATGGCAGTGTCCAAGACATTGATAGAGATAACACCGTGAGGTTGGATGTCGAATTTGCAGATGTTGATCCCCAGGAATTGGAGAGCATGAAGGAGAAGGCCGTGGGAAATTTGGTGGAGAGAATTGGGGAGAGTATTGTTTGGGGTCCAGAACAAGAGGTGTCTCTGCAACGTTTCAATAACTATAATGGTGAATATGTGAGAATTGAAGATGGAGAATCCATGGTTGCTGAAATTGATCAGCAAGAAGGGTGGGCAAGCAAACAAGTAACATTTTATGCTAAGCTAATTGATCTGCAAACTCATTCCAGAGTTGGTTATGTGCCATCAAAGATGGCTGCACAGGTGGAAGATAATGAGTGGGTTTCACAAAAGAAGATGTTGGCATTGTTGACTGAACCGACTGTAGTAGCTGAAGATACAGGGATTGATGCAAATGGAGGGGAGGGAACCCATGGTGCTAGGAAGATTGTTGTTGACTGGAATGTAGTAGAGTTGAATGAAAAAACAGATTTGGTCATTACACCAATATCTGACATTGATATGGCCGAAATGTTTGGCATTCAAGTTGATGACAAAGATAAGGAGAAGGATGACAGTTCTTTGCCTGCTGATGGTAACACATGCCCTAGAAATGCAAATGAGGATGAAGAAGAGCTGATGAGAGAGGCTGCAGATGATGTGGATGATGCAGATGATAATGAGCTGGTTTGTTTGCATGACAAAGAGAACCCAGTTATTGAGGTGGGAAAGTTGTGGCCAAGCATGAAGGAGTTTAGGATGTCTTTCAGGACCTATGCAGTGAAAAAAGAGTTTGATGCCAAGACTATGTGGACTGATCGAAAGAAATTTTATGCTTGGTGCAAAGGTTATGGTGGTGGTGGCAATCCTTGCAAATGGTACTTGTCTGCCAGACTACAACCTGATGGAAGTACAGTAAGGGTAAATCAAATACCACATCAGCATACATGTATGACCACTTCACAAAGAGTTTCAAAGATGACATCACAGCTTTGGGTTACAGAGAAGATTACTCCTATTTTAGCCAAGACTCCAAACACTACTACAAAGAGGCTTAAAGTTGACTTAGAAAAGTTGTACCCCATCCAGCTGCAATATACCACAGTGTGGAAAGCAAAACAAAGGGCCATGAAATCATTGTATGGTGACTGGGCAAATACATTTCGGATGTTGTATAGTTTTAAAGCAGAGGTGGAGAAGAGGTCACCTGGAAGTGTGGTGGAGATAGATACAGAGGTAACAGAGGATGGCAAGGTTTTATTCAGCAAGTTTTTTATGTGTTTGAAGCCTTGCATAGATGGATTCAAAGCAGGTTGTCGTCCATATTTGAGCATAGACTCATCTTTTTTGACTGGAAAGTGGAATGGTCAGTTGGCTGCATGCAATGCTCTAGATGGACACAACTGGATGTTCCCAATTGCAATAGGAATGTTTCAATCAGAGACAGAGGCATCATGGATATGGTTCATGATGCAACTGAAAAGATGCATAGGGCTAGTTTCTCCTTTGGCCATCCACACAGATGCATGTAAAGGGTTGGAAAATGCAGTAAAAAATGTTTTCCCCCATGCTGAGCAGAGGGAGTGCTTTGGACATATGTGGATGAATCTGATAAAAAATTCAGAGGAGATGAATTTGGGCGCATGTGGCCAGCAGCAAGATCCTACACCAGACAGACACATTCCTATCACCTTGGTAAGATATTGGCATCATGTAGTGATAATGAATTTGCTTCATGGTTGAACACATACCGTTCCCTGTTGTGGTATAGATCAGGTTTTAATACTGCCATAAAATGTGATCATATCAATAACAACTTGGCAGAAAGTTTTAACAACAAAGTGAAGGATTTGAAAGACTTGCATGTGCATGACATGGTGGACCAAATAAGGATCATGATCATGTGTTTGTGGGAGTTGAGAGGAAAAATTGCTAATATTTTGGAAGGGGACAAGCTTCCAGCAATGGTACAACAGGTGGTCAACAGGAGTAGAAATCTTTCACATCTATCTGTTGAGAAATCTTCCTTGTGGGGTGCTGAAGTTAGAGATACAAAGAGTGGCAAGAGGCATGTGGTAAATACTGAGTTGCATGAGTGCACTTGCCAAGAGTGGCAACACACTGGAAAACCATGTGAGCATTCCATACTTTTTTGGCATCTAAACCCAGGTTAAATATGCACCCATATTTGCATGAGTATTATTCAGTACAAAAATTCAAAGCTGCATATGCAAGTCCAATTCCTGCACTGACTGACCAATCTCAATGGCCTGAGGTGGAAATAGAATTTACCTTGTGTCCCCCTGTCACTAGAAGAAAGGCTGGGAGGCCAAAACAGAGCAGATTCAAAGCATGGTTTGAGAAAGGTGGTTATAGTAAGAAGGGGAAAAACGAAAACGAAAAGAATGATAAGCCCAAAAGGGCTCAAAAAGGTAACAAAAATAGGTGCAAGTTGTGTGAGGTACTTGGGCACAGAGTTGGTTCATCCAAATGCATCTACACTCCTCAGAGGCCAAAGTATGTTTATGTTACTGTTTTTGCAAGTTTTTGATTTTGCTACTTGTTCTAGTATCTAACCAAGTGAAATGCTTTATTTTTTAGGAGGAAGCGTGCAGAAAAAGCCCCACCTCTTGTTGTTGAACAGTGCTGGCCAGTGAAAAAAGCAAGACTCAATGGCTTTAGAAGGAAGAGCACTAAGCAGATAATGTTTGGTGACAAAGATATGGAGCAAACTGAAACTGTTACTGCTGAACATGAGCTAAGTGTTTCTGTTTTGGACGATGTGATGCATACTGAATCTGTTTTGCAGGCGCTAGGGCAATCTGAAACTGTTGCTGATGAAGCAACTGTTGTGCTGCCATGCGAATCTGCTTTGACAGCTGTGTTGCCATGTTTGGAGGTTGTGCTGCCAAGTGTTGAGTTGCAAACTGAAGTAGTTGAACAATGTGTGCCATCTACTCAAGCTGCAGAAGTGCAAACTGAAGAAGTGGGACATGGCGAGGGGCAAAAGTTGAGGGGGCCTAGTGGAGTTGGCAAGAAAACCAAGGGGCCAAAAAGCAAGAGCATCAGCATCAACAAACTATGCGCCGTGGAACCAAACGGTGGAAAAAAGGAGAAGAAATCGAGTGGTAGAAAGAAGCAAAAGAAATAAAGTCGAAATCATTCAAATTTGATGTGAAAACTTATGTTTGTTGTCATTTGATGTGAAAACTTATGTTCTTTCATGTGAAAACTTATGTGCTATGATGTTGATTTGACTTGAAATAAAATTCAAATTTGAACCGACATTCAAATTTGAACCTATCTCCAATATTTTTGGAGTTCATTTGTTTGTTCTGTGATGTTGCATTGTTTTATGTACTACTATGCACTTTAGTTCATAAATCCAACCCTTTTTGTGAAGTCCAACTCATAGTCACTGAAAGTGTTGTCCAAACAGGCTCCAAAGTAAGGGAAAACGACCCCATTTCTAAGCAAGTTTTTTTCGACCTTCTCAAAATCACAAAAAAAGATTTTCTTAGCTTATATTATACCTATATAGGATCAATACGAAGTCTCACCTTTTTTTGAATAAGTATTCATATTATTAATTTATTTTTGAAAAACACCCTTTAATACAAAGTCAGCAATAAAACAAGTTTAAAAATTTAAAATGCAAAAATAACTTCAGATCCTCCTTAGTCACTCCAAAATGAAGCTAAGGTGAGGTTTTTGATTTTTTGCATTTTCAAAACCTCAAACCCTCTTCTCACTCCTTTGAACTCTATGCAACCTCAGTCGAGATAGTCCAATTTATGAAGGTTTTTTCATGCAAAGATCATTAGATCAAGTTTATCATTTTATATCATAACTATGTAACATAACAAGACTATATGCGCAGGTTTTTCATTTTTTAGATTTTTTTTGAATTAGTTATACACATTTGAATGTTCGGTCAAACCTTTCAAAACCCCGTTGACTGCCTCCAAAATCCATGTAACCCTAGCGCCAAACATCCACCGTCGATCTAACCCTAACGCCAAACTGCGGCCGTCGGATAGGCCTTCTAGAAAGATTCCGCGGGGGCGATCCGTGAGAGCCCTGATTCTCCAATCTGATTGGCCACCGTTTTTTCTCTCTGACGAACAGATAACGTTGAGCGGGGAAGCATCTCAGTGACCGTTGGGCCGAGCGGATCGGGCCCGGCAGAGCCTGGCTTGCGTGCGCACGGCCGTCGAGAGGGGGGGATGGACTGCATGCGAGAGGGTCAATGACATGTGGGCCATCCCTGTCCCATGCATGCCATGCAACGTCGCAGCCTAGCTATTCTGTGCTCGTGAACGCTGTGACACAGCCTAGCCATTTGCATGCGGGCTTGCATGCACGCATCGACGCAGTAAAGCAGCGGCAGGGCGCAGCGTATATGTACGTCGCATCTAAGCTATTTTAACAAATGCATGTTTGAACCTGAGACACTGGACGGACGCGTCGGTGGTGCAGCTCTTTTTTCAGTGTCACGCGCGGATGAATGGGCCTGTTTCCCACGCGGCGTCACCGCCGATGCAAGTGCAAGAAACGATGCATCTCGCCTGTGCCGCCCGTGCCTCTTTGGATGCTCTGCCCGCCGTTTTTGAATTAATGCCCGCAATTACTTATGCCAGTACGAACGGAGAAGAGAAAACGATCGAGAAGGCACCATGTACACATTGACCATGGCTGCAATGCGGCTATAAAAGGGCACCATTTCCTCATCCCTCTCACACTCATCTCTCAAGCCTCCTCCGCTTCTTCTTTTCGAGCCAAATCCACCACTCGAGCCACCATGCAGTTCAACGGCCCTACCCACCGTCGCCCTCGCACCGTGCCGGAGAGGGAGTACCCGGCCGGAGTCATCGTCGAGAATAGCATGAGGGTGTGGGCCATCTCAAGGTGGAGGGGCCCTAGAGAGCTGGCTCGCTTCTTCCTCCAAGCCGGCTACCGCCACCTCCCTCCGGGCACTCCGCCCATGTTCCACCTCCACGAGCAGTACGATGGCAACGCCAACGGCTTCGTCATCGGCCTCTACGTCACCTTCACCAACCCCTACGACGCTCACCACCTCCTCGGCGAGGTGTTCTGGTGTGGATGCGAGTTTATCGCGTTCACGACCTACAACATCTTCACCAACTTCCACCACATCTTCCCTCACCCCAACGGCATGCACACCCTCCCCTACCAGATGCCGGAGAACGACGAGTGAGGGGCGCCGGCTAAGGAGGAGGGGCCAAGGAGTTGTTTGAGTGCGAGTGTTTCTATCTATCTAGCTTGTGTTTGTGTTGGTTCGGGCGTGTGTGCCCGTGTCTTCTATCTATCTAGTTTTAATTATTTTCCTTTCATGTTTTATGAACTATATGTTGTAAGGGGATGCCCCTCTATATGTTCTATCTATCTATGCTACTAGGGTACCCGATGCCCCTCTATCGTGCTATCTATTAATGTTTTTTCGGGCCTAAAGTTTCTCCATTGCATTTTGTTTATGTGGCCATGTGAACTAAAAAATGCACTAAAACATGATCCAATCATATAAGTTGTTGTTAGCACGGGTCTAGTTAATTATCTTCCTTTTATGTTTTATGCATTATATGTTGTAAGGGGATGCCCCTCTATGTTGTAAGGAGATGCTACTAGGGGCACACTAGATGTCTTCTTTTTTTGAGAGGGGCACAACCTTTTTCGGTTGAAACACACGAGTAAAAACTTTGAAAGCACCATAGCACAAATCAAAAAAATTTAAAAATGATGCTTGCTTGAAATAAACTAGAATCAAACAATTGCAACTTTTGTGGTTCACAAAGACTGCAAGTTAGACTGCTAACTAGAACCAACCTTTTGTTTTAGCCGAAACAACACGGGACCCTACCATCGGACACGATAGCTTATGCATAAAAATAGCTCAAATAATTATCAGATGAGTTATCTCAAAAAAGGTGACTGCAGGAAACTTAAAATTTGTGAAATAACCTAAACCCGAAAAGATATATCGATGTCAATGACCGTGTGCACTTTTTTTGCACTAGCTACACTTCTTTTATCAATGGCCCTGGATATGTTCTATTCGGCCCTGCCTAACTTCTATATGGGCCTGGCCTTTTCGGGCAACTGTGGACGAACCTTCTTTTTTCCTTTTCTCCCTCTACCACTGAAACTGAAACTGATGACGAACTGAAGAACTGAAAAAACGGGGCCGAAACAGAGTGAAGAAGACATGCCGAATTCGTACAGCGCAACACTTTTATTCAAATATCCATATCATTACGATTACAAATGATGCCCAATCTATTCACTTACGACTAATTATCATCACATAAACAAATGCGAGAGCAATTACACAAACATAAAAAAGTCCGGCCATCAGCCCCATCAAATTGCCCTGCTTCTGCAATTCGATGAGTTTCTTCATCTGCTTGTTCAGCTTCTTCAGCTCTGCCGTCACTCCTGCATCCCCCACAGTAGCACCAATGGAATGGGCGCCCCCAATGGAATTGCCAGATCCAGGGGCCCCAGATCCAGACGCGCCCGATCCAAACTTGCCCAACTTCTCCGCCTCCAACGGTAAATCGAGCTCCCCTGATGCACCCTCCAGTTGAATCCTCTCTATGTACTCATCTAGCCACTCAAAATGGATGCATTGCTTCAATTTTTGAAATCGGAAAGATGAACCCTAAATCCCAAATCCGATGAAAAATGGGCAAATATGAAATTGGGAGACAAAAACCAAAATTGGCATATTGAGGAGTAAAATCTCACCTTTCCCTGCTCTGGTTTGCTCTCGCATTTCACGAATTCCCGCCCAAGGTTACCATTCTTGTCGGTCGTTGTGACTAGCCGCTTCAGGGGTGCGATACGTGGGCATGCAGGGCACCTTGTCATGGGCACTGCGCCATAGCGCGGCCATGAGCGGCAGGAGGCTGAAGCGGAGCTCGACATTGCTAGGTCGCGGCCCGGAACAGCGTTGCTGCGCGTCGTCGCCGGAGAAGAAGAACAACAACGGTCAGGGGGGGGGGGAGGGGGAGGATGGGCTCGGGGCACGGCTCGGTGTCCTCTTGTACCAATGCTGACCTGGATAAGTTAGTGGGTCCCACACTGTGGGTCCCGCTCACCTGACCAATGCTGAGTTGGATAAGTTAGTGGGTCCCACGCTGTGGGTCCCGCTCACCTGATTCGAGTTTTAAACATGTGTCTTTGGATTAGGCAGCAGTGTCGCATGGGAGCTATTTTTTCCAACGCAGATGTCGCATGAGAGCTATTATAACCAACGACGTCGCATGAGAGACAATTCACACCAACAACGTCGCATGGGAGCTATTCGCCCGAGGACAAGCGTCTCGTCGCTGACTGGTTGGTCGACGTCGGTGAGGGAGTCAGCCAGGGCTTTGAGCTTCGAGCAGTAGTCGCTGACGGTCTGATCACCTTGCGGAGTGTTGCGGAACTCCGCCTCAAGCTGGATGGCACGGTGCTTTTTGTTGTCTCGAAACAGGTTCTCAATGGCGTCCCAGATCGTGCGCACCGTGGAGCCAGGACGCTTGACAATGCTGAAGAGGTCGATGGAGATGGAGCCATATATCCAGGAGATCACCGTGAAGTCGTCGCGTCCCCAGTCCGAAGTGGGCGAGGTGTCGGAAGGCGTGGCGCCGGCGTCGCCGATCACATGAGCGGTGAGGCCATAGCGACCAAGAGCAGCGAGAAAGAGCTCCCTCCAGTTGGTGTAGTTGGACTCGTTGAGATCGAGGGTGATGGGGACATGGAGCTTGATCGAAGTGGCGTACGCGGAGGGACTGGGTGGCGTATGGACGGCCGTCGCCTTGCCTTTTTCTTCAGCGGCGGCTGCAGCTTCGCGCTTGAGTTTAGCCTCAAGCTCGTCTAGCTCTTTGGCACGAGCTTGGAGCTCAGACTCTTTGGCTGAGATCTCGTGAGGAGTCATGGCGAGAAGAAGCGATCAAGGGCTAGGGTTGTGGAGGGTTTGGAGAGAAGAGGCCAAGGACCGAACTAATCTGATACCATGTAGAATAATTAGATGGGTCCGACTATGTCATATCTAGATGTGAAATATTATTTCACATCTAACCATGATGTCATGTGTTTTTAATCATGCTCCACCTCCTGCCTTTGTCGTTGTTTGTTGTCTTGGGACTAAAAAAGGATAAGAGAAAAACTGGTCCATTTATTTGTCCCGTCGGCGTTCAAGCCTACGCAGGCTGCCCGACCGCTGGCAAAGCTAGCCACCAAAACTAAACTAGGTTCTCATGTTGTCCTTAATTTGACGTATACAAGGACGTCTGGTGGTGCATGCATGCACCTTGAAAAGGTAAGAAAAAAGCAAAGCCAACATGTATCTTTTTTTTGCTAGTATCTTCCAAATTGACCCTAGGTCAATCCTCTTACCCCATTCACGGACATGAAAAACGTTTGTGTATTTTTTTTCACAAATTTGAAAATTGTTTGAGAATTAAAATAATAAGTTTGAAAAATATTCATCAATTCAGGAAAAATGTTTGTGAATCTAAAAAATGTTCATGAATTCTAAGAATGGTCATGAAATTGAAAAAATATTAAAGATATAAAAATATTTAACAACTAAAAAAATGTTCATAGATTCAAAAAAATCGTGAATTTTAAAAGTTTTTGTGATTTTGTAAATTTTCATGAATTTCAAAAAATGGTCATGATTTTTTTCAAATTCATAAATTAGATTTTTTTCTGAATTTTAAAAAATTACATTGGGCAAAAAAGCATGTCTGGGTGTAGTTGGACTTGGAACTGAACAAATATGGGTTGGGCCCAGTTGCGTGTTGACGGTAGACTTGCAGCTGGACAAAGATAGGCGAGCTCCCAGTTGCATCTTGGGGATGGAGTTGCAACTGTGACAAAAATGGTCGGAGCCCCTAGTTGCGTGTCGAGGATGGACTTGCAACTGGGATAAAAATGGGTCGGGCCTCAGTTGCGCATCAAGGATGGGCTTGCATCTGGGGGAAAAGTAGGCCCCTCAATTGCATGTCGGAGGTGTAGGTGCAACTAGGGACAAAATTGGGTCGTCCACATCCACCTTTCGGTTGCGTGTCGAGGGTGGACTTGCAACTGGGACAAAAATGAATAGAGCCTAGTTGCGTATCGAGGGTGGACTTGCAGCTAGGACAGAAAAGGGTCGGCCCTCAAAGTTGCATGTGGAGGGTGCACTTGCAATTGCGACGAAAAAATGGGTCGGGCCCAGATGCATGTCGGTGGTAGACTTGCAACTGGGACAAAAAAGGGTCAGGCTCCCCATCCACAAGTTGCATATCGAGGATGGACTTGCAACTAGGAAAAATGGGGGCTGGTTGCATGTCGGGGGTGGAGGTGCAACTAAGTCAACAATGAGTAGATCGCTAGTTGCGTATCGAGTGTGAAGTTGCAACTAGGATTAAAAAAAGCATGCCCCAATTACATGTCGGGGATGTTGTTGCAACTGCGACAACGTAAAGGATTGGGCGGGCCCCAGTTTCACATCAAGGATGGACTTGCGACTCGGACAACAACACAAAGTTATGATACGATTTGCGAGTCAAGGGTGGACTTGCAACTGAGACAATAACAAATTTTAAAGCCCAGTAGCAAGTTGAGAGTGGACTTGCAACTGGGATGAAAAACAAAAACACATGCCCCGTTGCGAGTCGAGGGTGGACTGGCAATTAGGACAACTATGAGCCCAATTGCGAGTCAAGGGTGGACATGCAACTGGGATAACTATGAAACTACGAGCCAATTGCAAGTCAGGGGTCGACTTGCAACTGGGATGAAACAAAACTACCGGCCTAGTTGCGAGTCAAGGGTGGACCTACAACACGGATTGAAAACAAAACACATGCCGAGTTGCGAGGGAGTCAAGGGTGGACCTACAACCGGCATGCAAAACTAAACACATGCTAAGTTGCGAGTCAAGGATGTGCTTGAAACTAAGATGAAACAAACTACGGGTCTAGTTGGAGTCGAGGGTCTACTTGCAACTGGGACAACTACACAAAACTAGGATACAAGTTGCAAGTCGAGGATGGACTTGCAACTAGGACAACTACATGAAACTATGATACGAGTTACGAGTCGCGATGGTGGACTTGCAACTAAGACAACTATGAAACTATGAGCCTAGTTGCAAGTCAAGTATCAACTTGCAACTGGAATGAAACAAACTATGGGCCCACTTGTGAGTCAAAAGGGTGGACTTGAAACCGGGATGAAGAACAAAACGCAAGCTCTAGTTGTGAGCCGGGGGTGGACTTGCAACTAGGAAAACTATGAACTATGAGCCAAGTTACGAGTCAAGTGTCAAATTGCAACTAGGATAAAAAAGTATGGGTCCAGTTGCGAGTCAAGTCTGGATCTGCAACCGGGATTAAAAAACAAAACACACGTGTCGAGTTGCGAGTCAAGAGTGGGCTTGCAACTGCGATGAAACAAATTACGGGCCTAATTGCGAGTCGAGGGTGTACTTGCAACTAGGATAACTTCACAAAACTATGATACGGGATGCGAGTCAAGGGTGTGCTTACAATTGGGACAAGTACACAAGACTACAATATGAGTTACGAGTCGAGGGTGTACTTGCAACTAGGACGACTACAAACTACAAGCCAAGTTGCGAGTTGAGGGTGAACTTGCGTTTGGGATGAAAAATAAAATACATGCCAAGCCGCAAGTCAATGATGGGCTTGCAACTGGAATGAAATAAATTATGGACCTAAATGCGAGTCAAGGATGGACTTGTAACTGAGACTACTACACAAAAATAAAAAGGAAAAAAAATATAAAAACAAAACAAAATAAATAAATAAAGAAAAATAAAAAACCAAACCGTAGCTCAACAGAACAAAGAGAGAGAGCGAGCAACGAGTCGGGTTACTCTATACAAAAACTGGACCGCACCCACAACATAGAGTAAGAAAAGCTGCAACCCACAGAATGAGTCATTTTAAAATATATTTATGAAATTAAAAATCATAAATTTTATGATAGAAATGAAATAAAAAAATAAAAATTTAAAAACCAAAAGAAAAAATGGAAAAAACAAACAAGGGAAAAATCAAAAGATAGTGAGTATAGAGAGTGGCGAACAGAAAATGCTTGGGAAAAAAATGCTTGCCCCTGACTCTTCCAATTGGCACTCTCCAGACGGACACAAACATAAAGGACCAGCACAATCCAGGCCCAGGTGCAAACAAAAAGACTACCCCACACGCACACGTAACGCAATCAACAGGCCACACGCTTACACAAACATCAAAAGGAAGTTACGTGCAGTGGACAATCATAAATTTTGCATGAAAATTACAACTCTAGATCTTGTGGTGAGAAATGTAGACATAAACTATATCACATCTAGATGTGACTTAGCAAGTCTGAAGAAAAAAATCCATGACTTTAAAACAAAAATGAAAAAGAGAAAATAAAAGAAAACAAAAAGAAACAAAAAAAGCAAAAACAGAAGATAAAAAATAGAGAGTGAAGAAGGCAAGTGACGAGCGCCAGGCCCTTCTTTTATGGGTAGAGCTGGCCAACACCAAATCAATGAGAAGGCAAAATTGAAGTGAGAAGATAGAGATGAAGCGAGTGAATTAATAAGAATAAAAAAGGACAAAGCACTCTGCCTCTCATTAGTAGAGAACGGTAAGGAAGAAAAAAACAGGCCCACACAGACACAGGGACAACGGGCCAAAAAACAATCGATCAAAGCTGCACACATACGAGGCCGGAGAAAACAGAACGGCTACGACAGGGAAAGCAACGAGCGACACAAATCAAGCTTGCACGAAAAAACAAGCAGCAATAGATCGGATGGTACTAGATTTAGATATGTGAGATAATATATTACATCTAGATGTAAAATAGCAAATATGTAATTAGATTAGGTAGGAAAACAAGATCGGGCTGCAATTGCTCGCCTCAATCGTTTACATTGCATATTATATATATAGACAGCAAGGACATTACAAACGTGGAGTACAAGTTGATCTAACCTACAGATTGTATTTGATACGGACTACAATCTATAGGATTCTCTAACACAGGTACTCAATGGCAACCGCAGCGTGAAACGCAGCTCCAATAGGAAGAACATCCTCATCGAGGACGAAATGCGGGGAGTGCACCGGACGAACCATATCCATGGTGGTCTCATTACCTACACCGATGAAGAAGAATGCGCCCGCCGCTCTCTGGGCGTAGAACGCGAAGTCCTCGCCGCCCATGCTCCGGGGAGCCACCTTCACATTAGCTTCCCCGAGCATGGCCTCGGCCACTTCCTTGGAATGGTCATACATCCCTTCATCGTTGACAGTGGCTGGGTAATGCTTTAGCTTCTCCTCCATGAAGTCGACAATGGCTGTGCAGCGGTGCACGGCAGCCTGGGCCTCTATGATCTTCCAAAGAGGCATCAGGTTGTCAGTACCTCATGTCAAATGGTCGACGAAAAGGATTGACTGGAAACTTGAGATAGGAGTGAATGCATGGGGTGTTATAATTTGTCCTACCTCTTTCACCCTTTTCATTAGATATGACAGGCCTTCATCTGTCATGCTCCGAAAGGTGCCGCCAAACGACGCAGATTCGGGAATTACATTGTAAGCATCACCTCCTCTCAGCTGTGTAACAGACACCACCTGAAAGAAGTAGTACATCATCGACAAAGTTATCACTCACTTCCCAAGGTTTCATAAGCAGATTAATGGGGGCCTGGCCACCTCTGAATATATATGCTAGACATATTAATAACTTACAGCTGACTCGAGTGGATCGGTTTCACGGGCGACCAGTTGCTGAAGGCTGAGAATGGCGGAGGAAGCAGCAATGACAGGATCAACGGCATCGTGAGGGTTACCGGCGTGCCCACCTTTTCCCGTGATCGTTGCGGTAAACCGAGCTGCAGCTGCAAGGAATGGACCAGGCCTTGATGCGACGACCCCTACAGGAAGATGTGGGAAGACATGCAAGCCGAAAATGGCGGAGACATCATCGAGGACACCCTCCTTTAAAATGTAGTAAGCCCCGGCGTAGCCCTCTTCAGCAGGCTGGAACACAAGCTTGACAGTACCCTGAAGGTCAAGCAACAACTGACACATATTAAACTGTTTTCTCACTCTCAGTAGTACAAATTTGAATGCACCTCAAAATGAATTATTTTGGATGCACATTATGCTACATCATATTATTAAGAGTATTAGTTATATGCTGAACTGACTGAGTTATAATGTCGAGCCCTGGTGCCCAGAAGCACGGAAATGGAACTATATAGCAAATTGTTTGGACTGACAAAAGAGCATTGCTTGCTATTTCCAACACAAATATGATGTTACATGTACTGTAATAATCCTCTGAATTTTACCACGTTAAAATTAAGAGTATGATCAGTGCAGTATGTCTTTTTAACTACCTTTAAATCTTCTTTCCGAGATTGAAGTAGCTTGGCAGCTCCTAGAAGCATTGTCACATGGGCATCATGTCCACAAGCATGCATCTTGCCACTTTCGAGGCTCTTGTACTCCCAATCAACCAATTCCTGCCCAAGGACCACCGTACATACCATTGTCAATCAAATGCCATCACTATTTACTAACAAATTAATAAACCACTGTACAGCAAAGGTTAACTAGATTATTCTCGGATACAAGCTAGGTTCTTGTTGATTGAATTCTGTTTTGTGCAAGCTGCACATAGAACATGTCATATTTGGTTGGACCAATGCTTGATGTCGATTGTCTTGCAGCTTACAACGTACAATCCAAAACAAAATTTCATATCAAATAGGTTAATTTCAACGTACAATCCAAAAATATTTTCCGTTTCATCTCATTGTAGGCGTTGATCTATCCGCTTTGTGTCCCTAAAGCGACATTCTGTGTTTCCTATGTAGTTAGGTTTCATGATATGATGCAGCACAACAAACAAACAATAATTAATCGGTGACAGCAAGAGTTTTGTTTGGCTGCCACGATGGTCGCTTGATTGCAGCACACTTGGCAGCAAGAGTTTTGATTACTCTATACAAGATAGACCCTAGTTGATTGAATTCTGTTTTTTGCAAGCTGCACATAGAACATGCCGTATTTTGATTGGACCAATGATTGATGTTGTGCAGCTACGACCGTACAATCCAAAAATAATCATATCAAGTAGGTTAATATTTTCATAACCTAATAATTTCCGTTTCGCCTCATATAGCTGCTGATCTATCCACTTTGTGTCACTGAAGCCACATTCTGTGTTTCCTATGTGGTTAAGTTTCATAATGCAGCACAACAAACAAACAAACAATAATTAATCGCTGATGGCAATAGTTTTGGTTGGCTGCTGCGGTGATCTTCATGATGGTCACTTGATTGCAACACATTTGCATATTTCTTAGATAAAACAATGGAATCAAACCTACATTGGTGCGAATTCGAAGGAAGAGATGTAGACATATAACAGAAACTAAGATTCGTGAGCAACCTGTCAGTATCAAAAGGTGACCTTTCAGTATCAAAAGGAAAAAATAAATTGCAGCACCAGCTAATGATTCTACAACACTGTGGTTGGTAGATAACCATGCATTATCATTCACAATTATTCCTGAAAAAAAATTAACATTCACATCCTGTCTACTTGCCTTTTCCAAGAAAAGGAAGAAGCAATCTGAATTACGTTGGGATCAAACGGGTTCATATCTCACGAACGAATGAAGCAATCCTAACAATGGTTAGTGACGACTGATATAGAAATGCAGGGTATGACTATGGACCTGCAGGGGGAGCGCGTCCATGTCGGCCCGGAGCGCGACGACAGGCCCGGAGCCGCCGCCGCCTCCGATGATGGTCGCCACGACGCCGGTCTGGGCGACGGGCCAGACATATGGGATGCCGAGCGTGTCGAGCTCGGCGCGCACGAGCTCGCTTGTGCGGTGCTCTTGGAAGGCCAGCTCCGGGCGCTGGTGGATGCGCCGACGCAGGCCGCGCAGCCATGACTCGAAGGGAGGCGCACGCGCCGCGCCCAGGAGATCGGCTCCCAGCCGAGTTGTTGTCGCCGATGAGGGGGTCGCGAGATGTGAGAGGAGGAGGAGGAACAAGGCGACGAGATGAGCCGAAAACCAAGCCAAGCGATCCAGACCGAAAACTGCTCGATGCACTGCACACAAGACTATTGACTATGACGTGATATATAGTTCGCGCGTGGCCTCCGTTGATATTTCCACCGGAAGTATAGGCGCGATTTGCCTCGCCGACTTTTTATTGCCGTGAAGTGTTCTTCTATTTGTTTTAGTTTTTTTGCAACACATGACCCAACACAAAAACCACAAGCAGGAGCTCCCCGCCAACTACCCCGCTCTTCGCCACCCCCCCCCCCCCCTCGTCCTGTGTTTGTGCCGATCCGCCACCGCCAGCAAGGGGGAGGAGGTGTCGCCGCCCGTGACGCCCCGCAAGCCAAGAAGACAGACCCGACCCATGGGACAGGTCAACAAAGCAAACCGTGGAGAGCTAAGGATGACATGTACATCAAATAACATTTATAAATTACTTACGGAACTATGTTTTGTCTCTCTGTTCTGTCGAACTACACAGTATGGCATTTTAGACAATGCAATTCAAAAAAATTAAAAATTCTCCAAACCTGAATTAAATCATGCTATTCATATTACTTGGAAAAAGTCCATTTTACTACCCTAAAAAAATTGGTGGTTCATATAACCCTCGGATCTTTATTTCTGTTCCCTTCACCCCCTAAACAATCCTATACCGGGCAAAATCAATCCCTAGATGCTTTTGACTCATCTTGGTGCTGACGTGGCAACAGTCAAATGGTGGTTTTGACCTGTGGGTGGGCTTCCGTCAGGTGGACCGCGTTTTGTCGTCACCTACCTCCCCGAGCATCGCCCCCTCGCACCCGAACCCTGCCCCGCCTCCGACCGACGCCGGTGACTGCCGGAGTTCCAAGGCGCCACCCCGAGCACCCCGCTTCTCCTTCCTCCCTTCTCTTTCTTCTCCCTCTCTCTTCCCTCGTATCTCTCTCTCAGGTACAGGTCACTCCGCCGCCACAAGCTCGCCGCCGTACCATCTTCACACCACCGCCGGAGTCCGGATCCGGCCGGAACCAGATCAGATGGGGGCGCCACCCTCGGATCTGGTCGTCCCTCGCCTTCCCGCGCCGCCTACATCGCTGTAGCGCCGCCACCTCCACGTCCATGGCCGGCCCTTGCTACCGCATCCACACCCCTGGTCGGCCGCGTCTGGTCAACGGGAGGCCACGACCTCCGTAGCCGCCTTGACCGTCGCCCCGGCCTCCTCTGCGCACGGCTGCCCCTGAGCACGACCGTGCCGATGCGCCGCCGCTGAAGCCCTCCACGCCGGCGACCTCGGAGCAGGACCGCGCTGATGTGGCATCATTAGTTTAGGTCCCCTTCTGTTAATCTGAGACATTGACATGTGGGTCCCCTTCATCACTAGGGATAGTCTGAGACATTGACATGTGGGTCCCCTTCTATTAATGATGCAATTAGGGCTAAATTAGTCCCTTGTTAATCTCCATGCAACCGAGATGTGGGCCTCATGTGTCATATTTGACCGGGCCCAACAGTCGGTGAGAGTGTCTAGCTGAGAGGGACCCACCCGCAGGCCAAATACCGCCTTTGACTGTGTCGACGTCAGCATCCGATATGGGCAAAACTAGCCAGGGACGGTTTTTGCCCGGTTTGGGATTGTTTAGGGGGGTAAGGGAACCAAAAAAAAGATCAGGGGTTATGTGAACCATCAACTTTTTTCAGGGTAGTAAAATGGACTTTTTTTCTATTACTTGTTGTACTTAACCATTAAGCATTTTGACAAATGTAAAAATAAAATAGATCATGATTCAAACAACCAGGGTGCCGAGAACAAAAACCTCAACCGATGCTGGATCTAGTGGCTCACTGGAGTTTAGTTAAATGCCATAATTTCTGAAACATGCAGCGGCACAGGATTAACCTTTGTATTTTCTAGTTAAATCAAATGCTTATGCGTTGCTACGGGCGAATATATACATCACTAATCATGTTTAAATATACCTTCGCAATTTCAATGCACATCAACCGGTATTCTTGGCAGTAGAATATCATATAATATTAAGCGGTTAAGAAAATGAAGACATCTTCATCTACTACACTATCTCAGCATGTTCATCTACCACTCAATTTCTAACAGAAACAATAGTAATCAACCGGGGCACTTATGGTCACTATGGTTTCAAGAGTACCGATTTTGGAGTCGCCCACTGGAGTCCTGAATGTTTTAGCAAAGTATATGTTGGAAATATGAGCAAATTACTACGAGATTTAATCCAAATAAACAGAAGATAAATCATGACTGCAATAGCAGAAATTAAACTAGTCATGCGAACTAGCATAGTAGATGAACATATCACATCTAGGGCACATACTAGAAACATGAATTCGACCACGATCTCGAACAGGAAAGATAGAATCACATACGGTGCAGCGGGAAAAGCACCGCCGGTGTTGACGTTGTCGCCCATGTCGTCGGGGATGAGGTTGCCGAGGTTGGGGAAGAAGTCGTCGTTGCCAGCAGTCGCGCGAGTGCGCTCCCCCAAAACCTGATCGCCCCTCTCCCGTACAGGATCACGGGAGGCGGGGTTCCGGAGGCCTGCTGTCCATTCTCCCGGTGCACGCCGAAAGGAGGGATGGAGAAGACTTGCTTGGCAGCGCAATGATCTGAAACGGTGGTGCGAAACCATACGACAACTTGCATAGCTCTGTCCTCGGCTCGGCTCAATCCCGCAACCTGCGGCGCGTCGTGACGAGGCGTGGCGTGGCGAGGCGAGCGAGGAGGAGGAGCGCGCGTGTAGGTCTTCTCTTCTCATGCTCATACAAGTGGTAGAAGAGCTCACCTTATAAAGAGGTGCAAGTCTCTCTCAACTTCCGTGGTGGGACTAAACTCTAGTCTCACTCACTCCACTCACATGTATGCATGAATGGGCCAAGAGAATTTCAGAATTTTAGTTGGGCTTTGGGCTAAGGCCTACTAGCAAAATTCCAACAGTATAAAGTGCAAAGGTGATCCTATGCCGCTGAATGTTTCAGCAATTCAGACTGGTGTAACCCAGAAATTCATTTGAATAAGCAAACTATGGTATGGAATCAAGCTATGAAGCATACTCATTATTTTTTTCCCGAGCAGCAAAAATATAAACAACATGCATAGTTCTGTCCTCGGCTCGGCTCAATCCTGCAGCCCGCGTCGCGTCGTGACGAGGCGTGGCGTGGCGTGGCGTGGCGGAGGAGCGCGCGTGTAGGTCTTCTCTTCTCATGCTCATACAAGTGGTAGAAGAGCTCACCTTACAAAGAGGTGCAAGTCTCTCTCAACTTCCGTGGTGGGACTAAACTCTAGTTTCACTCACTCCACTCACATGTGTGCATGAATGGGCCAAGAGAATTTCAGAATTTTAGTTGGGCTTTGGGCCAAGGCCTACTAGAAAAATTCCAACAATCCCCCACAAAGTCTCATTGGCACATCTCCTCATTTAGTTCCACAACATTGTTTATATACCGGTGCTTAGTGGAGACTGTGAAGTTGAACTTCCACTTAGAGTTTTATGCTACACTAGATCACAACTTGAATAGTGTACTATGCCTTGAACTACAAGTTTTCTGCGAAACTAGTTTCACACAAATTCTTGACCGATACTGGGTTGTCGCAAGGCTTCCCCGCGGGTGGAGCATATACGTCATACTCCAGGGCCTTTCATGAATTTATTAAAGAACACCCAATTCTCACAGACTGCGACGTTAATAGTCAAATTCATATAGGTGTGTTTCTCAGGAGATGCTCTGCAGGACAACATCTCTCCTTACTCAAATAAGCCACTAGGAACACATTAAGATAAATATCAACCTGCCATGCAGATCAGGAGAGTATTGCATCTTCACGGAGTGGGATAATTAAAATAGGGATACTCTCCTCTCAGCTGACCAACAGCTTGTCTCGCACTTCTACTTCACGGGATCTCCGATCACATAGAGTGGGTTACCACTATGGACAACTCATGCGGTGGGTCTCAAACTCATCTCCGACGATGCATTATCTATCACATTACGTGATAGACCCTTGGTGAAGGGATCTGCCAAGTTTTTCGACGTTTGGATATAATCCAACATAATAACTCCGGAATTCCTCGGTTTTCTGATAGATTTTAGTCTCCTCTTCACATGCCTTGAGGACTTCATATTGTCCTTAAAACTGTTTATCTTGACGATCACAGTTTGATTATCACAGTTCATCAGGATATGGGGTATTGGTTTTTCAACCATAGGTAAGTCTATTAAGAGCTCACGAAGCCACTCTGCTTCAACAGTGGCAGTGTCTAATGCTGTGAGTTCTGCTTCCATAATTGACCTCGTTAAGATGGTCTGCTTGAAAGACTTCCAGAAAACAGCGCCACCACCAAGCGTAAAAACATAACCATTTGTGGCCTTAATCTCATCAGCATCAGATATCCAGTTTGAGTCACTATAGCCCTCCAGTACCCTTGGATACCCGGTGTAGTGAATCCGATAGCTCGCAGTGCCTTTCAAATAGCGCATAACTCTCTTAAGCGCATGCCAATGATCATCTCCCGGTTTTGACACAAACCGACTCAGTTTGCTAACAGCAAAAGAGATGTTAGGCCTCGTGGCACTCGCCAAATACATAAGCGAGCCAATAATCTGAGAATACCTCAGTTGATCTCTAGCAATCCGTCGATTCTTTCGAAGCAACACACTAGCGTCATATGGAGTTGGAGAAGGCGTGCAGTCGCTATACCCAAAACGACTCAAGATCTTTTCCAGATAGTGAGACTGAAGCAGTGTGATCCCACCATTCTCATCTCTCAACAGCTTGATGTTTAAGATAACATCAGCTACTCCTAGATCCTTCATCTGAGAACAGCGAGATAAGAAATCCTTAAACTCCTTGATTATATCAAGTTTGGTTCCAAAGATCAGTATGTCATCGACATACAGACAAAGAATAACTCCTTCGCCCCCACCATGGCGATAGTACACGCACTTGTCACCATCGTTTACAACAAAGCCGGCATTAGTTAATGTTCTTTCGAACTTCTCATGCCACTCCTTAGGAGCTTGTTTAAGGCCATATAAAGACTTTAATAACTTACACACCTTTCCTTCCCGACCAGGTACTACAAAACCATCTGGCTGATCCATGTAAATTTCCTCCTTCAACTCTCCATTGTGGAAAGCTGTCTTAACGTCCATTTGACGAACGAGAAGACCATGTGAGGCAGACAGTGATAGTAGCACTCGAATTGTGGTCAGTCTAGCCACGGGTGAGTAAGTATCAAAGAAGTCTTCACCTTCTTTCTGGGTATAACCCTTAGCCACAAGCCGTGCCTTGTACTTTTCAATCGTACCATCTGGTCTAAGCTTTTTCTTGAACACCCACTTACATCCTACAGGTTTGCACGCATAAGGACGGTCAGTGATCTCCCAGGTTCCGTCAGCTAAGATGGAATCCATCTCGCTACGAACAGCTTCCATCCAGTAGTCAGCATCAGGAGACGCATAGGCTTCTGAAATAGTCATGGGTGTGTCATCCATAAGGTACACAATGAAATCATCACCAAAGGACTTTGCAGTCCTCTGTCTCTTACTCCTCACAGGACTTCCATTGTCACCCTCAACAGGATTCTCAACGTGTTCCATCGCAATGGTGGGTTCAGGAATTACAACGAATTCCTCACTAGATGGAGTAGGTATCTCCTCATTTGATGAACTCGACATATCCTTCATAGGAAATATGTCCTCAAAGAAAGTTGCATCATTCGACTCCACAATAGTACCAACATGCATGTCGGATACCTCAGATTTATTATGAAAAATCTATAGCCAATGCTATGAAAAGCATAGCCCAGAAGAACACAATCCACGGTTTTTGGTCCAAGCTTGCGCTTCTTAGGAATTGGTATATTGACTTTCGCCAAACAACCCCATGTACGTAAGTAAGAGAGTTTCAATCTTTTCATTTCCCATTCCTCAAATGGAGTCATGGTCTTATGCTTTGTGGGAACTCGGTTTAGGACATGACACGCAGTCATTAGCGCCTCCCCCCACCATTCCTTGGAGAGACCCGATGTGTCTAACATGGTGTTAACCATATCAGTTAGAGTTCGGTTCTTTATTTCGGCTACCCCATTCGACTGAGGTGAGTAGGGAGGTGTCCTCTCATGGATTATACCATGTTCCGCACAAAACAGATCAAATTCATTGGAAAAATACTCTGCACCACGATCGGACCTAAGCCGTTTAATTTTTCGATCAAGTTGGTTCTCTGCCCCAGCATTATAGTTTTTGAAGAAAGTTAAAGCCTCAACTTTTGATTTCAGAAGATACACATAACAATATCTAGTGGAGTCATCAATCAACGTCATGAAGTATCTCTTTCCACCTTTTGTCAACACGCCATTCATCTCACAAAGATCAGAATGTATAAGCTCTAGTGGCGCCAAGTCTCTTGCCTCTGCAGTCTTATGGGACTTGCGAGGTTGCTTAGCTTGCACACATACTTGGCACTTGGAGCCTTTGACAGTAGAGATTTTCGGAATTAAATTCATATTGGCTAGCCGCGTCATGCAACCAAAGTTAATGTGACAAAGTCACGAATGCCAAATATCAGACTCATTATTGTGGCAAACATTATTAATAACTTTAGTGCAAATATCTGACAAAGATAGGCGGAACAAGCCTCCGCTCTCATAGCCTTTTCCAACAAATTGTCCATACTTAGAAATTACAACTTTATTGGACTCGAAAACAAACTTAAAACCATCTTGACATAAACCGGAACCGCTAACGATATTTTTATTGATGGAAGGCACATGATGAACGTTCTTCAGATGCACGGTCTTTCCCGAACTAAACTTCAGATCGACCGTACCAACACCTCGAACGATAGCATGTGTGATACATCACCAATGTATCTATAATTATTGATTGTTCCATGCTATTATATTATCTATTTTGGATGTTTAATGGGCTTTAATATACCTTTTTATATTATTTTTGGGACTAACCTATTAACCGAAGGCCCAGTGCAAATTGTTGTTTGTTTGCCTATTTCAGTGTTTCACAGAAAAGGAATATCAAACGGAATCCAAACCAAATGAAACCTTCGCGAGGATCGATTTTGGAACAAACGCAATCCAGGAGACTTGGAGTGGACGTCAAGGAAGCAACGAGGCGGCCACGAGGCAGGGAGGCGCGCTAGGTAGGCGTGCCCCCACCCTCGTGGGCCCCTCGTAGTTCCACCGACCTACTTCATTTGCCTATATATACTCTTATACCCTGAAAACATCCAGGGGAGCCACGAAACACTTTTTCCACCGTCGCAACCTTCTGTACCCGTGAGATCCCATCTTGGGGCCTTTTCCGGTGCTCCGCCGAAGCGGGAATCGATCATGGAGGGCTTCTACATCAACACCATGGCCTCTTCGATGATGTGTGAGTAGTTTACCATAGACCTTCGGTCCATAGTTATTAGCTAGATGGCTTCTTCTCTCTCTTTGGATCTCAATACAAAGTTCTCCTCAATTCTCTTGGAGATCTATTCGATGTACTACTTTTTGCGGTGTGTTTGTCGAGATCCGATGAATTGTGGGTTTATGATCAAGATTATCTATGAACAATATTTGGTTCTTCTCTGAATTCTTATATGCATGATTTGATATCTTTGCAAATCTCTTCGAATCATCGGTTTAGTTTGGCCTACTAGATTGATCTTTCTTGCGATGGGAGAAGTGCTTAACTTTGGGTTCAATCTTGCGGTGTCCTTTCCCAGTGACAGCAGGGGCAGCAAGGCACGTATTGTATTGTTGCCATCAAGGATAAAAAGATGGGGTTTATATCATATTGCTTGAGTTTATCCCTCTACATCATGTCATCTTGCTCAATGTGTTACTCTGTTCTTATGAACTTAATACTCTAGATGCATGCTGGATAGCGGACGATGTGTGGAGTAATAGTAGTAGATGCAGAATCGTTTTGGTCTACTTGACACGGACGTGATGCCTATGTTCATGATCATGCCTAGATATTCTCATAACTATGCGCTTTTCTATCAATTGCTCGACAGTAATTTGTTCACCCACCGTAGAATTTGCTACCTTGAGAGATACCACTAGTGAAACCTATGGCCCCCGGGTCTATTTTCCATCATATTAATCTCCCGCCAACATGTTATTTCTGTCACCGTTTATTTTGCAATCTTTACTTTTCACTCTATACAACAAAAATGCCAAAAATATTTATCTTATTATCTTTATCAGATCTCACTTTTTGCAAGTGGCTGTGAAGGGATTGACAACCCCTTTATCGCGTTGGTTGCAAGGTTCTTAATTGTTTGAGCAGGTACTAGGGATTTGTGTGTAGTCTCCTACTGGATTGATACCTTGGTTCTCAACAACTGAGGGAAATACTTACGTTACTTTGCTGCATCACCCTTTCCTTTTCAAGGGAAAACCAATGCATGCTCAAGAGGTAGCAATGTGACCCGTTCCCCATCAGCACGGGAGAAGTCCCTGTGACCTGGTAAGAAGAAAACATGGAGGCGTCAGCACAAACATGTACATTGGCACCGGTATCAATTAACCAATCAGGAGATTGGAATACTGAAAGAATGGTAGGAAAAATACCGTACCCTGATTCCTTCATATCAGTATCACCGATGACAACATTAGCGGACTTGCCGCTCTTCTCATGTTCGCACTCCTCAAAGCGGTTAGGACACTTCGGAGCCCAGTGATTAGGATCACCGCAGACATGGCAAATTCCCTTCCCCTTCTTATGAGAATTCTTCTTCAAGTTGGTAGAATGTGACAGCTTGTTCTTTGTATCAAACTTGCCTTTGCCCTGAGTTTTGTTCTTGTTGTTTTTGAACTTGTTGGGCTGGAAGTTCTTCTTCTGTACCATGTGGGCACTAGAAGCTCCCTCAGCAACTCGAGCACATGTGTCCTTTTCTCTCGCCTTCTCTTCAACATCAAGAGTACCAATGAGATCCGCAACGGAAAACTCCTGTCTCTTGTGTTTCAGGGAAGTAGCAAAATTGTTCCACGAAGGTGGAAGCTTGGCAATGATGCCTCCGGCAACAAATTTTTCCGGCAACACACACTTGAAGTACTCGAGTTCCTTTGCGAGCGACTATATCTCATGAGCTTGCTGGACAACAGAGCGCTCATCTGTCATCTTGTATTCATAGAATTGCTCCATGACGTACAACTCGTTGCCAGCGTCCGAGGCCCCAAACTTGGCCTCAAGCGCAGCCCACATGTCCTTGCCGTTGTCAAACGACATATACGAATTGACAATGGAATCATCAAGAACACTCAGAAGGGCGCCTTTAAAGAGGGTATCGATCTTCTCAAAAGCTTCGTGTTGTGCAGGATTAAGATCACCCTCGGGCTTGCCCTTGGTGGCGTCATAGCAGCACATGGTTTGAAACCAGTAGACTGCTCTCGTGCGCCACCTCTTATATTATACCCCTTAAAGGTAGGCAGCTTCAAATGCGCAGCAAAACCACTCGGAGTAAATTGCCTATGATCAAGTTTTTGGGTTGTTGGAAATATGAGCAAATTACTATGAGATTTAATCCAAATAAACAGAAGATAAATGATGACTGCAATAGCAGAGATTAAACTAATCATGGAAACTAGCATAGTAGATGAACAGATCACATCTAGGGCACATACTAGAAACATGAATTCTACCACGATCTCAAACAGGAAGGATAGAATCACATACGGTGCAGCGGGAGCAGCATCGCCGGCGTTGACATTGTCGCCCATGTCGTCGGGGATGAGGTTGCCGAGGTTGGGGAAGAAGTCGTCGTTGGCGAAGTCGTCGCTGCCAGCAGTCGCACGAGTACGCTCCCCAAAAACCTGATTGCCGCTCTCCTGTACAGGATCACGAGAGGCGGGGTTCCGGAGGCCTGCTGTCCCTTCTCCGGTGCACGCCGAAAGGAGGGGATGGAGAAGACTTGCTTGGCAGCGCAATGATCTTGAACGGTGGTGTGTAATACGTCTCCAACGTATCTATAATTTTTTATTGTTCCATGCTGTTTTATTATCAATCTTGGATGTTTTATAATCATTTTATAGTCATTTTATATCATGTTTTTGGTACTAACCTATTGACATAGTGCCAAGTGCTAGTTGCTGTTTTCTGCATGTTTTTTACATCGCAGGAAGTCAATATCAAACGGAGTCCAAATGCCCCGAAATTATTTTTGTGATTTTTTATGGGCCAGAAGGAAGGCAATGGGCCCTGGTTGCACCTGGGAAGTGCCCCGAAGGAGGCACAATGCACCAGGGCGCGCCAGGAAGCCCAGGCGCGCCCTGGTGGGTTGTGCCCACCTCGGGCACCCCCCGGACCGCCTCTTTGCTCTATAAATACCCAAATATTCCAGAAATCCTAGGGGAGTCGACGAAATATTCATACAGCCGCCGCAGAGTCTAGAACCACCAGATCCAATCTAGACACCATCACGGAGGGGTTCACCACTTCCATTGGTGCCTCTCCGATGATGCGTGAGTAGTTCTTTGTAGACCTTCGGGTCCGTAGTTAGTAGCTAGATGGTTTCTCTCTCTCTCTCTCGCTGATTCTCAATACAATGGTCTCTTGGAGATCCATATGAACGTTTTGACAAAAGCTCGGTATGATGACTACTTGATAGTTTAGTGCGCCATGCTTTACGGCTTAAAACCGGGACTTCAAAAATGTTTTGAACGTCATGGAGCATATAAGATGTTCCAAGAGTTGAAATTAGTATTTCAGACTCATGCCTGTGTCGAGAGGTATGAGGCCTCTGACGGTACTTTGCCGACAATATGGAGGAGAATAGCTCAACCTTTGAGCATGTACTCAGATTGTCTGGGTACTACAATTGCTTGAATCAAGTGGGAGTTAATCTTCCAGATAAGATAGTAATTGACAAAGTTCTCTAGTCACTATCTCCAAGTTACTAGAACTTCGTGATGAACTATAATATGCAAGGGATGACGAAAGTAATTCCTGAACTCTTCGCGATGCTAAAATCGATGAAGGTAGAAATCAAGAAAGAGCATCAAGTGTTGATGGTTAACAAGACCGCTAGTTTCAAGAAAAGGGCAAAGGGATAGAAGGGGTACTTCAAGAAGAACGGCAAGCAAGTTGCTGCTCAAGTGAAGAAGCCCAAGTCTGGACCTAAGCCTGAGCCCAAGTTGCTGCTCAAGTGAAGAAGCCCAAGTCTGGACCTAAGCCCAAGTCTGGACCTAAGCCTGAGACTGAGTGCTTCTACTGCGATAGATACTTGGCAGATAAGAAGGATGGCAAAGTGAACAAAGGTATATTTGATATACATGTTATTTATGTGTAGTGTTTATAGCAACCCCTCGGCATTTGAAACTAATTCAGTTGCTAAGAGTAGCAACTCGAAACGGGAGTTGCAGAATGAACAGAAACTAGTTAAGGGTGAAGTGATGATGTGTGTTGGAAGTAGTTCCAAGATTGATATGATCATCATCACACACTCCCTATACTTTCGGGATTAGTGTTGAACCTAAATAAATGTTATTTGGTGTTTGCGTTGAGCATGAATATGATTTGATCGTGTTTATTGAAATACGGTTATTCATTTAAGTTAGAGAATAATTGTTGTTCTGTTTACATGAATAAAACCTTCTATGGTCATACACCCAATGAAAATGGTTTGATGGATCCCGATCGTAGTGATACACATATTCATAATATTGAAGCCAAAAGATGCAAAGTTAATAATGATAGTGCAACTTACTTGTGGCACTACCGTTTAGGTCATATTGGTGTAAAGCGCATGAAGAAACTCCATGCGGATGGACTTTTGGAATCACTTGATTATGAATCAGTTGACGCTTGCGAACCATGCCTCATGGGCAAGGGTGATAAGACTCCATTATCCGGTACAATGGAGCAAGCCATGACTTATTGGAAATAATACATACCGATGTATGCGGTCCGATGAGTGTTGAGGCTCACGGCGGGTATCATTGTTTTCTGACCTTCACAGATGATTTGAGCAGATATGGGTATATCTACTTGATGAAACACAAGTCTGAAACATTTGAAAAGTTCAAAGAATTTCATAGTGAAGTGGAGAATCATCGTAACAAGAAAATAAAGTTTCTACGATCTGATCGTAGAGGCAAATATTTGAGTTACGAGTTTGGTCTTTATTTGAAACAATGTGGAATAAGTTTCGCAACTCACGCCACCGGAACACCACAGCGTAATGGTGTGTCCGAACGTCGTAACCGTAATTTATTAGATATGGTGCGATCTATGATGTCTCTTACCGATTTACCACTATTGTTTTTGGGGTTATGCATTAGAGACAGCTGCATTCACATTAAAAAGGGCACCCTCTAAATCCGTTGAGATGACACCGTATGAACTATGGTTTGGCAAGAAACCAAAGTTGTCGTTTCTTCAAGTTTGGGGATGCGATGCTTATGTGAAAAAGTTCCAAACTCGAACCCAAATCAGAGAAGTGTGTCTTCATAGGATACCCAAAAAGAAATTATTGGGTACACCTTCTATCACAGATCCAAAGGCAAGACATTCGTTGCTAAGAATGGATCCTTTCTAGAGAAGGAGTTTCTCTCGAAAGAAGTGAGTGGGAGGAAAGTAGAACTTGATGAGGTAATTGTACCTGCTCCTGAATTGGAAAGAAGTTCATCACAGAAATGAGTTCTACTGATGCCTACACCAATTAGTGGGGAAGTTAATGATGATGATCATGAAACTTCAGATCAAGTTACTACCGAACCTCGGAGGTCAGCCGGAGTAAGGTCCACACCAGAGTGGTACGGTAATCCTGTTCTGGAGGTCATGTTACTTGACCATGACGAACCTACGAGCTATGAGGAAGCGATGGTGAGCCCAGATACCGCGAAATGGCTTGAGGCCATGAAATCTGAGATGGGATCCATGTATGAGAACAAAGTGTGGACTTTGATTGACTTGCCCGATGATCGGTGAGCCATTGAGAATAAATGGATCTTCAAAAGGAAGACGGACGCTGATGGTAGTGTTACTATCTACAAAGCTCGACTTGTCGCGAAAGGTTTTCGACAAGTTCAAGGTGTTGACTACGATGAGATTTTCTCACTCGTAGCGATGCTTAAGTCTGTCCGAATCATGTTAGCAATTGCCGCATTTTATGAAATCTGGCAAATGTATATTAAAACTACGCTCCTAAATGGATTTATTAAAGAAGAGTTGTATATGATGCAACCAGAAGGTTTTGTCAATCCTAAAGGTGCTAATAAAATGTTCAAGCTCCAGCGATCCATCTATGGACTGGTGCAAGCATCTTGGAGTTGGAATATACGCTTTGATGAGTTGATCAAAAGATATAGTTTTATACAGACTTGCGGTGAAGCCTGTATTTACAAGAAAGTGAGTGGGAGCACTACAGGCTTTCTGATAAGTATATGTGAATGACATATTGTTGATCGGAAATGATGTAGAATTTTCTGGAAAGCATAAAGGAGTGTTTGAAAGGAGTTTTTCAAAGAAAGACCTCAGTGAAGCTGCTTATATATTAAGCATCAAGATCTATAGAGATAGATCAAGACGCATGATAAGTTTTTTCAACGAGTAAATACCTTGACAAGTTTTTGAAGTAGTTCAAAATGGAATAGTCAAAGAAGGAGTTCTTGCCTGTGTTGCAAGGTGTGAAGTTGAGTAAAGACTCAAAACCCGACCACGGCAGAAAATAGAAAGAGAATGGAAAGTCATTCCCTATTCCTCAGTCATAGGTTCTATGAAGTATGCTATGTTGTGTGCCAGACCTATTGTGTACATCACCATGAGTTTGGCAAGAGGGTACAATAGTGATCCAAGAGTGGATCACTGGACAGCGGTCAAAATTATCCTTAGTAGAATAAGGATATGTTCCTCGGTTATGGAGGTGACAAAAACTTTGTCATAAAGGGTTACATCGATGCAAGTTATGACACCGATCTGGATGACTCTAAGTCTCAATCTGGATACATATTGAAAGTTAGAGCAATTAGCTAGAGTAGCTCCGTGCGGAGAATTGTAGACATAGAAATTTGCAAAATACATACGGATCTGAATGTGGCAGACCCGTTGACTAAACTTCTCTCACAAGCAAAACATGATCACACCTTAGTACTCTTTGGGTGTTAATCACATGGCGATGTGAACTAGATTATTGACTCTAGTAAACCCTTTGGATATTGGTCACATGGCGATGTGAACTATAGAGTGTTAAATCACATAACAATGTGAACTATTGGTGTTAAATCACATGGCGGTGTGAACTAGATTATTGACTCTAGTGCAAGTGGGAGACTGAAGGAAATATGCCCTAGAGGCAATAATAAAGTTGTTATTTATATTTCCTTATATCATGATAAATGTTTATTATTCATGCTAGAATTGTATTAATCGAAAATTTAGTACATGTGTGAATTCATAGACAAAACAGAGTGTCCCTTGTATGCCTCTACTTGAGTAGCTTGTTTATCAAAGATGGTTATGTTTCCTAGCCATAGACATGTGTTGTCATTTGATGAACGGGATCACATCATTAGAGAATGATATGATGGACAAGACCCATCCGTTAGCTTAGCATTATGATCGGTAAGTTTTATTGCTATTGCTTTTTTCATGGCTTATACATGTTCCTCTGACTATGAGATTATGCAACTCCCGAATACCAGAGGAACACCTTGTGTGCTATCAAACGTCACAACGTAACTGGGTGATTATGAAGATGCTCTACAGGTGTCTCCGAAGGTGTTTGTTGGGTTGACATAGATCAAGATTAGGATCTGTCACTCCGTGTATCGGAGAGGTATCTCTGGGCCCTCTCGGTAATGCAGATCACTATAAGCCTTGCAAGCAATGTGACTAATGAGTTAGTCACGGGATGCTGCATTACGGACCGAGTAAACAGACTTGCCGGTAATGAGATTGAACTAGGTATTGAGATACCGGCGATTGAATCTCGGGCAACTAACATACCGATGACAAAGGGAACAACGTATGTTGTTATGCGGTTTTACCGATAAAGATCTTCGTAGAATATGTAGGAGACAATATGAGCATCCAGGTTCCACTATTGGTTATTGACCAGAGATGACTCTCGGTCATGTCTACATAGTTCTCGAACCCGTAGGGTCCGCACGCTTAACGTTCGATGACGATTTGTATTATGAGTTATGTGATTTAATGTACCGAAGGTTGTTCGGAGTCCCGGATGAGATCACAGACATGACGAGGAGTCTCGAAATGGTCGAGAGGTAAAGATCGATATATTGGAAGGCTATATTCGGAGATCGGAAAGGTTCCGAGTGATTCGGGTATTTTTTGGAGTACTGGGGAGTTACAGGAACCCCCCGGGAGAAGTAATGGGCCTATTGGGCCTTATTGGAGGAGAGGAGAAAGGGCCACGTGGGAGGGGCGCCCTTCCCCTTGCCCAAACCGAATTGGACTAGGGGAGGGGGCCGGCCCCCCTCTTTCCTTCCCCCTCTCTCCCTTCCCTTTCCCTTCGGTGGAAGAAAGGAAAAGGGGGGGCCGAATCCTACTTGGACTAGGAGTCCAAGTAGGACTCCCCCCTTGGCGCAGCCAACCTGACGGGCCTCCTCTCTCCCTCCCTCCTTTATATACGTGGCCAGGGGGCACCCCATAGACACACAAGTTGATCATTGATCTCTTAGCCGTGTGCGGTGCCCCCCTCCACCATAATCTAGCTCGGTCATATCATTGTAGTGCTTAGGCGAAGCCCTGCGCTGGTAGCTTCATCATCACTGTCATCACTCCGTCGTGCTGACGAAGCTCTCCCTCGACACTCTGCTGGATTGTGAGTTCGTGGGATGTCACCGAGCCGAACGTGTGCAGATCGCGGAGGTGCCGTACTTTCGGTGCTAGGATCGCTCGATCGTGAAGACGGACGACTACATCAACCGCGTTGTCATAACGCTTCCGCTTACGGTCTACGAGGGTACGTGGACAACACTCTCCCCTCTCGTTGCTATGCATCACCATGATCTTGCGTGTGCGTAGGATTTTTTTTTTTGAAATTACTACGTTCCCCAACACGGTAGTGGGTTTGATCTTACGGTGCTTGATCCCAGTGACAGAAGGAGAACCGACACGTATGTATCGTTGCCACTAAGGATAAAAAGACGAGATCTATATCTACCGCCATATAGATAAACGGATCTTGTCTACATCATGTCATCGTTCTTATTGCATTACTTCGTTTTTTCATCAACTTAATACACTAGATGCATGCTGGATAGCGGTCGATGTGTGGAGTAATAGTAGTAGGTGCAGACAGGAGTCGGTCTACTAATCTTGGAAGTGATGCCTATGTAATGATCATTGCCTGGATATCGTCATGATTATTTGAAGTTCTATCAATTGCCCAACAGTAATTTGTTTACCCACTGTTTGCTATTTTTCTCGATAGAAGCCACTAGTGAAACCTACGGCCCACGGGTCTTATTTCTCATATATTTGCCTTGTGATCTACTTTTCCTTTGCGTTTTTATTCAGATCTAATAAACTAAAAAATACAAAAATATCTTGCTGCACTTTATTTATTTGTGATCTATTACAATTTACCTCACGTCCGTTTGCCTATCTTGAGGCGACGTACCCCGGAAGGGATTGACAACCCCTTTAACATGTCGGGTTGCGAGGTGTTGTTATTTGTGTGCAGGTGTTGCTTACGTTGTGATTGCTTGGTTCTCCTACTGGTTCGATACCTTGGTTTCATAACTGAGGGAAATTCTTACCGTTGTTGTATTACATCATCCTCTCCTCTTGGGGGAAACACCGACGTAGTTCCAGTGAACAACTACCAAAGAATTTTCTTGCGCTGTTGCCGGGGAGGATCTTCAACATAACCAGGTTCCTAATCACAAATCTCATCTCCTCGCAATTTACATTATTTGCCATTTGCCTCTCGTTTTCCTCTCCCCCACTTCACAAAAATTTGCCATTTTATTCGCCTCTTTTTTTTGTTTGTCGTTTTCTTGCCGGATCTGTTTTTGAGTGCAATCTTGTTGTGTGGTCATCATGACTCAAGAGAACACCAAATTATGTGATTTCTCAAATACCGACAACAATGATTTTATTGGCACTCCGCTTGCTCCTCCCGCCACTAGTGCGGAGACTTGTGATATCAATACTGCTTTGCTGAATCTTATTATGAAAGACCAATTCTCTGGTACTCCTAATGAGGATGTCGCGTCCCATCTTAATACCTTCGTGGAATTATGCGACATGCAAAAGAAAAAAGATGTGGACAATTATGTCGTCAAGATGAAATTATTTCCGTTTTCTTTGCGTGATTCCGCAAAAATTTGGTTCTCGTCTTTGCCACACAATAGTATCGATTCTTGGAATAAGTGCAAAGATGCTTTTATCACTAAGTATTTTCCTCCCGCAAAAATTATTTCCCTTAGAACCCAGATCATGAATTTCAAGCAACTTGAACATGAGCATGTTGCACGATCTTGGGAAAGGATGAAAATGATGCTAAGGAATTGCCCAACTCATGGGTTAAATCTTTGGATGATTATACAAAAAATTTATGCGGGTTTGAATTTTGTTTCTTGTAATCTTTTAGATTCCGCCGCGGGTGGAACTTTTATGGAAATTACTTTGGGTGAATCCACCAAATTCCTTGATAATATCATGGCAAATTATTCACAATGGCATACCGAAAGAGCTCCTACTACTAAAAAAGTTAATTTGGTTGAAGAAATTTCTTCTTTGAGTGATAAAGTTGATGCTCTTATGAAATTGGTTGCTAGTAAAGTGCTCCTATTGATTTTAATGATATGCCTTTGTCTACTTTGATTGAGCAAAATAGTGATGCCATTGATGTGAATTTTATCTCTAGAAATAATTTCAACAACAATGCTTATAGAGGTAATTTTAATCCTGGGCCTTTTTGTAGTAATTCCTCTAATAATTATGGTAATTCCTATGGAAATCAATCTTACAATAATAATAGGAACACCTCTGATCTTGAGAATAATATTAAAGAATTTATCAACACACAAAAAGTTTTCAACACTTCCATAGAACAAAAGTTGAACAAGATTGATGATTTGTCTAGAAGTGTTGATAGAATTGCTCATGATGTTGAAAATCTCAAGATGAAAATTTTGTGCCTAAAGTTGATGAATCAATTAAAGCTCTTTATGTTTCTACAGATGAAAGCAAGAAAAGAACTGCTATGCTTAGAGCTAAAAGAGAATTTTTAGAAAAATCTTTTTCTAGTAATTAGTCTTGCAAAGATGGTGAAGATCTTAAAATGATTGGTGTTTCTTCTATTGATTCCTTGTTTAGTAAAGTTAAGAATGATGAAAAAGGGACTGGAGAAGAGTCAACTTTAGGCACAAAATTTTGTTGAGAAAATTGATAAAAGTGGGCTTGGATAGGTCAAAACTTTAATTAGTGATGCACCCACTATTTTGGATTACAAAGACTTTAATTATGATAGTTTCTCTTTGATTGATTGTATTTCTTTGTTGCAATCCATGCTAAATTCACCCCATGCTTATGAACAAAATAAAGCTTTTACTAAACATATTGTTGATGCTATGATGAAAGCTTTGGAAGAGAAATTGGAATTGGAAGTTTCAATTCCTGGAAAATTGCATGATGAGTGGGAACCTACTATCAAAGTCAAGATTAAAAATTATGAGTGTTTTGCTTTGTGTGACTTGGGTGCTAGTGTTTCTACTATTCCTAAATCTTTATGTGATGTGCTTGGTCTTACCAATCTTGAAGAATGTTCTTTGAATTTGCACTTGGCGGATTCTACTATTAAAAAGCCTATGGGAAGAATTAATGATTTTCTTATTCTTGCAAATAGGAATTATGTGCCCATAGATTTTATTGTTCTTGATATTGATTGCAATCCGTCTTGCCCAATTATTCTTGGTAGACCGTTTTTACGCACTATCGGTGACGTGGTTGATTTGAAAGAAGGCAATATCAAGTTCCAATTTCCTTTGAGAAAGGGTATGGAACACTTTCGTAGAACAAAAGTCAAGCCACCTTATGAATCAATCATGAGGGCATATTATGGATCTCGAACCAAAGATGACAAAACTTAGATCATTGCCTTATGCCTAGCTAAGGGCGTAAAACTATAGCGCTTGTTGGGAGGCAACCCAATGAATAAAATTTATTTTTGCTTTTTGCTTTCTGTTTTTGTGTGTTTACACAATTATGCTACTGGCATGATTGTGTTTTTTATGTTTTAGTTAGTGTTTGTGTCAATTAAAACCTTTAGGATCTTCTTGGGTGATAGTTGTTTGATCTTGCTAAAAAAGACAGAAACTTTGTGCTCACGAAAATAATTTTCATAAATCACAGAAAGGAGATTTTTCCCTGATTCTTTTTGCAGAAGATTAATATACAAATTACCCTGGTCTTCCTAATTTTGTAAAAAAATTGGAGTTCCAGAAGTATTCGTAAAAGTCATATTGCTACAGACTGTTCTGTTTTGACAGATTCTGTTTTCTTTGTGTTGTGTGCTTATTTTGATGGCTCTATGGTTTTCTTTGATGAGTTTTTTCCATAGAAAAGTTGGAATACAGTAGATATAATACAAAAACAAAATATGAATTGGTTTGATACAGCACTTATAGTAGTGATTTATTTTTCTTACACTAACGGATCTCACGAAAGTTTTGTTGAGTTTTGTGTGATTGAAGTTTTCAAGTTTTGGGTTACCTTACGATGGATGAAGGAAGGATGTAAGAGCCTAAGCCTGGGTATGCCCCGGCATCCCAAGCTATTATCCAAGAATGAGCAACCAAGTAAGCTTGGGGATGCCCCCGAGTGGCATCCACGCTTTCTTCCAACAACTATTGGTATTTTACTCGAGACTATATTTTTATTCGTCACATGATATGTGTTTTGCTTGGAGCGTCTTGTATGATATGTGTCTTTGCTTGTTTTATTTTGTGTTTTAAGTCATCAATCCTTGTTGGACACACCTATTTGAGAGAGCTAAAATTATATCATGACTTGTCAGAATTGCTCTCTATGCTTCACTTAAATCTTTTATGAGCTAGGACTTGCTCTAGTGCTTCACTTATATCTTTTTGAGCACGGTGTGCTTTAGTTTTTGAAGAAATGCTCTCTTTCTTCACTTAGATTTATTTGAGAGTTAGTAAAATTTTGGAGAAATTCTCTCTTGCTTCACTTAGATTATTTTGAGAGAAAGAAAATTTGTTATGCTCATGATCTTCACTTATAATTGTTTGAGCTTATGAAAAGCAACACATAAAAGTTAGTCCCAAAGTGATAGATATCCAAGAAGGATAAAGAAAAATGTCATGAAGATCATTGGACAAAATAAACTTGATTATTAGTAATAGTTTTGAGATATGATGATGTGATATGATGATGTGATATGTGAGTTATGTTGATGAGTAATTGTCCTCTAGTAAGAATATTGGTGTTAAGGTTTGTGATTCCATATGCATGCACGAAAGTCAATAATCATGCAATGAAAATTATATCCTACTTGTGGTGGATTATTCGGTGTTACTTATGCTTAATGCTTGCTTTACGAAATTATTCGTTTCTTGGTTGGTCGCTTCTCAATCTTTTTGCTAGCCTTCATTTTGCACCAAGTATGACCTCTACTTGTGCATCCAAAATCCTTTAAACCAGTTTTTCCACATGAGTCCACTATACCTACCTATATGTGGTATTCTTTTTCCTTTCTAAGCAAATTTGCATGTGCCATCTCTAATTTTCAAAATAAACTTCTCTTTTGTGTATTTTGTTTCGCTCGCGGAATGGTAACGGGTGGCTAATATTTTCCATGCTAGATGTGTTATTCTCAAGATGAGTGTTTATTCACTTGTCATTGCACGAGAGTAAGGCAAAGGTTTTAGGGATGCCCAGTCCCGAAATGCAAAAAAATATTTACTTTATGTTGTCAAATAATAAATTCCTTGGAAAGTGTTGGTGTGGAGGGCACCCGTGGATACGGTTAACCATGGAAAGTGAAAGAAATGGTGGAAAAAGGAATAACCTTTATTTTCTGTTTGGGAACCGCCTATGGCATATCTAGCATGGAAAGTGTTCGTAGCTCAACGTCGTTTTCGTTGGTGGGATGGATACACCTCCCAAAATGTTTTTACCTATATTTGTTTTTCTTTGAGCTCTGGCACCTCTACAAATCCCTATTTCCCTCTACGAAGGGACTTTCTTTTACTTTATGCAATTTTTACTTTTGAATTTGAGTCTCCATCTTCTCTTACAAAAGCACCAACTAAGAGGCAATATGATCGTGAGTAACTATTGAGTGTAGCTAATATTCGAGCGTGTTTTATGAATGGATCAATGTTTGAGCATGATGAGCTAGGGATAACTTATTTTAACATTGATATTTTGAAAGACATGGTTGCTTGCTGATATGCTTGAGTATCTAATTTATTATGTCAAAACTAGACTATTGCTTTGAATCACATAAAAGTCCAAATGTCCATGCTATAAAGAAAAGAATATGATATGACTTGATGAACAGCACTCCACATTAAAAATTCTGTTTTTATCACTTACCTACTCGAGGACGAGCAGGAGTTAAGCTTGGGGATGCTGATACGTCTCCAACGTATCTATAATTTTTTTTTATGTTCCATGTTGTTTTATTATCAATCTTGGATGTTTTATAATCATTTTATAGTCTTTTTTTGGTACTAACCTATTGACATAGTGCCAAGTGACAGTTGTTGTTTTCTGCATGTTTTTTACATCGCAGGAAATCAATATCAAACGGAGTCCAAATGCCCCGAAACTATTTTTGTGATTTTTTATGGTCCAGAAGGAAGGCAATGGGCCCTGGTTACACCTGGGAAGTGCCCTGAGGGGGGCACAATACACCAGGGTGCGCCAGGAGGCCCAGGTGCGCCCTGGTTGGTTGTGCCCACCTCGGGCACCCCCGGACCGCCTCTTTGCTCTATAAATACCTAAACATTTCAGAAACCCTAGGGGAGTCGACGAAATATTCATCCAGCCGCCGCAGAGTCTAGAACCACCAAATCCAATCTAGACACCATCACGGAGGGGTTCACCACCTCCATTGGTGCCTTTCCGATGATGCGTGAGTAGTTATTAGTAGACCTTCGGGTCCGTAGTTAGTAGCTAGATGGCTTTCTCTCTCTCTCTCTCTCTCTCTCTCTCTCTCTCTCTCTCTCTCTCTCTCTCTCTCTCGCTGATTCTCAATACAATGGTCTCTTGGAGATCCATATGATGTAACTCTTTTGTAGTGTGTTTGTTGGGATTTGATGAACTTTGAGTTTATGATCAGTTATATCTTTTCATATCCATGAAAGTTATTTGAGTTTCTTTGATCTCTTATATGCATGATCTCTTATAGTCTCGTATTTCTTCTCCGATATTTGGATTTTGTTTGGCCAACTTGATCTATTTATCTTGCAATGGGAAGAGGTGCCCGGTAGTGGGTTCGATCTTACGGTGCTTGATCCCAGTGACAGAAGTGGAACCGACACATATGTATCGTTGCCACTAAGGATAAAAAGACGAGATCTATATCTACCGCCATATAGATAAACGGATATTGTGTACATCATGTCATTGTTCTTATTGCATTACTCTGTTTTTTCATGAACTTAATACACTAGATGCATGCTGGATAGCAGTCGATGTGTGGAGTAATAGTAGTAGATGCAGGCAGGAGTCGGTCTACTAATCTTGGACGTGATGCCTATGTAATGATCATGCCTGGATATCGTCATGATTATTTGAAGTTCTATCAATTGCCCAACAGTAATTTGTTTACCCACCGTTTGCGATTTTTCTCGAGAGAAGCCACTAGTGAAACCTACGGCCCCCGGGTCTTATTTCTCATATATTTGCCTTGCGATCTACTTTTCCTTTGCGTTTTTATTTAGATCTATTAAACAAAAAAATACAAAAATATCTTGCTACACTTTTATTTATTTGCGATCTATTATTTCAATATATTACAATTTACCTCACGTCTGTTTGCCTATCTTGAGGCCCCGTACCCCGGAAGGGATTGACAACCCCTTTAACACGTCGGGTTGTGAGGTGTTGTTATTTGTGTGCAGGTGCTGCTTACGTTGTGATTGCTTGGTTCACCTACTGGTTCGATATCTTGGTTTCATAACCGAGGGAAATTCTTACCGTTGCTGTACTACATCATCCTCTCCTCTTGGGCGAAACACAGACGTAGTTCCAGTGAACAACTACCAGTGCGAAACCATACGAAGAGGCGGCGGCTAGGGTAGACGTCTGCCTGACTATATTGTGCGGGCCGGGTAGGTCGTGGGAGTCAACCCATGTCCGAGTCGTCACGATCCAAAAGAATCAGAAACGGTTCAGTAATTAACGCGTTCGTTAATTATTAATTAATGACTCATTATTTTTTCCCGAGCAGCAAAAATATGAACAACGTGCATAGTTCTGTCCTCGGCTCGGCTCAATCCCGCAAGCTGCGCCGCGTCGTGACGAGGCGTGGCGTGGCGTGACCGAGGAGCGCGCGTGTAGGTCTTCTCTTCTCATGCTCATACTAGTGGTAGAAGAGCTCACCTTATAAAGAGGTGCAAGTCTCTCTCAACATCCGTGGTGGGACTAAACTCTAGTCTCACTCGCTCCACTTACATGTGTGCATGAATGGGCCAAGAGAATTTTAGAATTTTAGTTGGGCTTTGGGCTAAGGCCTACTAGCAAAATTCCAACAGTATAAAATACAAAGGTTAATCCTATGCCGCTGAATGTTTCAGCAATTCAGACTGGTGTAACCCAGAAATTGATTTGAATAAGCAAACTATGGTATGGAATCAAGCTATGAACTCAGTCGTACCTTAGTCTCTTGGCCGTCTTGTTCATCAAAGGCTTTATCTGCCTCAAATATCTCCTTAAAAGAAATAAATGTAGAGTAAAACTCGCCTTGAATCCTTGAATCAATTTGTTGAAAAGGAAAATGAATAAATCGAACAAGAAACAAAAACTCTGAGAAAACCTTCTCCTCGATGCTCGGATTCTTAGAGAAAATTTTAAGTAGCTCTTGAGAAAGAACGTAGACTGGAATTCTATGAGCGATGCTCGGATTCTTAGAGAAAATTTTAAGTAGCTCTTGACAAAAAAGGTTGGCTGGAATTCTATGAGAAAGCAACTTCATCTGACACGTTCAGGTACCTAATAAAAAATAAATACAGATAAGTCAGATGGCAACTTGAATACCGACTATGATCGGATCGGCACCATGGCGCCAACAGCCGCCTCTCATGGACGCCATAGAGCGAATCACAAAATTGCAAAATCCGCCATCCTTCACATTTGTACTAATATTACAATCGGCATTGTGATGTTGAAAAAATAAGAAATAAATACAGATAAATCAGGTGGCAACGTGAATACCAACCATGGTCGGATCGGCACCATAGCGCCAACAAGGGCCTCTCATGGACGCCATAGAGCGAATCACAAATTTGCAAAATCCGTCATCCTTCACATCTGTACGAATATTACAATCGGCATTGTGATGTCAACGGCTACTGTCTTCAGTACTCCCTCCTCCGTCACATATTGGTTCTAATAACGTCTTTCACCGTCGCGGCATGGACCAAGGTGCTCGGTGCCTCCTTCCTGTCGGGTGCCCTCGCCGTCGTCTTCCTAGTCGCCGCAGCGCGCGTCGGGATGGACGACAGCCTCCGCTACGTGGTCGCCGGCGACGTAGATCCGCCCTCCAGCGGCTGCCGCGGGTCCTTTTCACAGCGTCACCACAGCAGCAACAGTCTCAGCTGTTGCGCCACGGCGGAGATTCAGACGCGAGCCCGAACCTGGTGGGCGCGTCGTCGGCCCAGTCGTCAACCCGCAGACAGCCACCATTGAGTCGGGCAGCCACACCGCCGCATGTGCACGGCCTCATCCAACCGTTGATCCGCTAAACCGCGCCGCCGCGTGCTCTGGCCGTCGCCTCGTCCAGCCATTCGCCCGCCTCGCCGCACCTCCAGGCGTGCTCTGGCCGTCACCTCGGCCAGCAGCTCGTCTGTGGCGGAAGAAGGCAGGGTGGGGCGGCGTCGGCGGAGGAAGATGGGAGGGCGCCGGCAAGGGAAGATGGAGGGAGGAGTCGAGCGCTTGGGCTGGTTGCCGCGAGGAAGATGGGAGGGGCTGATTGCTTTCTTGCATTTTGAAGAAGGGCGTCCTTGTAAAATTACAGGGACTGTTTTCTAAATCTTTACAAATCCCTGTCTAACATTATCTATCGTGACCCATTACGCCACGTCCGTAAATGTGGGCTCCACCTGTCATAATCACGCTCAAAACAGCTTAAGCCACTGACTAGTGTTTTTTGCAACAACAAAAAAAGATAGCCTCAGAATTAGTGTTTTTGGCACAAAATCGTAGAAGTGTGATTTCTGCAACCCTAGCCTTCAATGTCGATGTTTTTTCCAATTCACTCCACTGATGGAGTCTATACCACACGAGGATTTCATCAAGATATTTATAACACTATGGGCAATTTGGTATACTCGAAGAATGGTTATCCATGAGCATGTATTTCAGGGACCGTTAGTTACTAATCAGGTTGTCAAGAATTATCTAAGGGAGCTTCAGATTTGCAAACTCTTGAAGCAACATGCACCTGTTCAAACACCTCTTAGACAACATCACATATGGATCCCGCCGCCTGCGGGAACTGCAAAAATTCGTGTTGATGATGCCGCCTCACGCGATGCAATGGAAGGGACTTATAGCGCAGTTTGCAGGGATTCCACTGGGAAATATATAGGCTCTTCGGCGATAAAATGTCAAGGTGTGAATAACCCAACATCATTGGAAGCTCTGGCTTGTCGAGAAGCGCTCTCACTTGCTCTTGACTTATCACTTGAAGACATACAAATAGCTTCAGATTGTCAAGGTGTGATCAAAGCTATTCACGGAAATACGGGTGGGCTACACTCTAGCATTATTAAGAAGATCAGTCTTACATCTCGGCAGTTCTCTCATTGTTCCTTCATCTTAGAAGGAAAAGAAATTAATCTTGAGGCACATAGCTAGCCTCACTAAACATACTCTAGGCCTTTCTCTAGGACGCCATGTGTGGCTCCTTAATCCTCCTGATCTACATTGTATTCCTATGAATTTTTATAATCAATAAAGTGGAGTGTGTTTAGACTAAAAAACATTAACTATTATGTAAAAGTTATACGTAATTTTAAGTAAGTGTAGATTTTTATTAACACGGTACAGACGCAAGCACTCATACATATGCACATATACTCACTCCTATGAATGCACACATGCACACCCTACCCTTATGAGCACCTTTGAGAGACTGAGCCAACATATCATCTTAAGATTTACGAAGTCGCCGTAAGCGTCTTGTCGTTGACAGGAACGTCTCCTCCCACTGAAAGCGCATCGCTGAAAATCCTGAAATAAATGTAGAAATAATGCGAGCACCAGGACTTGAACCTGGTGGGTTGGGGGTATACTTAAATTACTGAGGTCTTAATTATCATGCATGCTATATATGAATAGTACACCTCACATGACATACTATTCACACATAGATAGCATCCAATCAAGTAAATGAAGTTGATTCTGAATATCTAACACTATACGGTAATGTTTGTCAATCTTTCATTTCAATGGACATGTATATGGTCATATGGATCACACAATAGAGGATTTCCACTCCATTGAGGACAGTCTTCACGCATCCACTGTTTTGGCCGTTGGATTATCTGTCTGAACCGTTTTAGGCAGTTGATGTCCCCGCGTGGGCTGTTCCTGGGCCAGCTGTCCTTGGGCTGCTACTCTGGGGGCAAAATCCAAAGCCTCTGGATCGCTGATATGGATTACCGTCGGATCACGTACTAACGTTCGTGATTCTGCTCTGTGTCCATCTCCTACCCCACCCAAACCCTTCTCCTTCCCGCACGGCCGCTCCCCACCCTGCTCGCATCCCGGCCTAGGGTGAGACCTGGTGCGCCGCCACTGTAGTCGTCGTCGCACACAGAGAGGGCATGGGCGATCTATCTGGTCACATCGGCGGCAGCGGCCGCCACGCTAGGTACGCTGCCGCGACCACCTCTAACGATGTCAATCCTTCTCAATCTGACGCGATACATTAGTAGAAAAAGGGCCTATTGCCTTGGTTCGTAAGGCCCTTCTGTCCCGGTTTTTAAACCGGGACTAAAGGGTCGTTACTAATGCCCTAGGCCTTTAGTCCCGGTTCTTACATAAACCGGGACAGATGGGCCTCCACGTGGCCGGTGCAGCGAGCTCAGGCAGGAGGGCCTTTAGTCCCGGTTGGTGGCACCAGCCGGGACCAATAGGCATCCACGCGTCAGCAGGTGGCAAGAGCTGAGGTTTTTTTTTCTGAAAGGTGGTGGTTTAGGGGGTAATTTAGGGTGTGTAAGCTAGCTAACAGAGAGAAGTGTCCTCTCTTATTTCCGTGCTTGGTTTACCAACGCTACTGCTATGCCTAAACATTGATTAGATTAAAGTGGAGGCAACATCTTGTGCATGTCGAAAGTAATATTAATCCTAACTTGATCAAGTTTGGATTAGTACTACTTTCGACATGCACCACATGCTTGTTGCCTTCACTGCAATCCAATCCATGTTCATTTCACCCACTGATATATAATAACTCTTCATGCCCGCATCATGCATCATCATAATAATAAGTCCTACTAATCATCATCATACAACTTCTACTCGTTATTAATAACAAGTCATACGATCATCATCCTCATAGTCATCGAACCAACCCTACTTAATTGTTCTAGGCACATGATCATCAGTATTAGGTAGGACCTAATTACCCTCTTTAAGATAAAATAGTATAAAACAATATAGACCCTGACTCTCCATTATGAAGAATGGAGATCATCTTGTCTCCAATTCTTGCGCTTAGCTTCCTTTTGCTTCCAAGAACCTCCTTACTATTGTCCATACATTTTTTCCATTCCTTGATTTTCATGTCTCCACTTCTTTTAGAAATCCGGTATGGACAGTTCAGATTCGTACAATGATCTGGACGTATGTTCAAAACATCAAGACGACCACTCTGATACATCAGATGAGGCACACAATCCTCTAGGATTATCTGTTGAAAAACATAGTAATAACTTCATAGTTAGCAATAATGTACTAGTTTTAGAAGTATGCAAAAGATGCACGGATGTCGTAATAGTAAAAAATCTTACCAGGGTATCTCCATAGTAGTTACCGTAGTTCAACACGTGCACTAGTGGCACGTATTGACCATAATGTGGAGGAGTTTTACAATAGATATTGTAATTCTCAAGATCAGTACAAAATCCGACCAGATGAGTTTTCTCCTTATAAGTTAACTCAGAGCCATCGATGTAGTAGGTTCTGTCTACCATGTTCCGCACATTGTTTGAACAATCAAAATAAGCTGTCAATGGAAATAAGTTGTCAACTATTTTAAAATGAACAATATAAATTAGCTAATAACTATGTTTGAGAAACTCACATAGCGGTAGAATTGGAGGCGTATCAACAAAGACCCAAATGTCCATATTGTCTTGCTCGATGTCAGGATCACCAAGATCCATGGTGACAAGCATACCCTCATCAAAACCATACATCTTGCAAAATGCTTCCCAATTTTTGCAACCAAAATGGGTTACGCTCTCAGAATTATACAGATTTACTTCAAAATCCATATCATGATGGGTCCTTAGGTGAATTTTCTTTGTTTCCATACTTTCATGGTCTTGAAAACTCATCCTCTGCAAGACGTAGTGTCTTGCATGGCATGGCATAAGCTAGTAGAATTGTAAAAGATGAAAAGTACACGTTGAAATAGTTGAAGTCGTGCTTAATTACGAAAAAATAACACTTGTCGTCGTTGCGTACCGTTTCAACATCGAAGGTCTCCTCTAGCTTAATGCTGAAGCGCCGATCTTCGTCCAGGTGAGGCCTGTCGCACATACCTCGGTCGTCGTGGCACCAGTCGCACTGCCCCGGGAGACTTTCGTCGTCCGAGTACGGCATTTCCTATGTTCATAATTCAAATATTAAACGTCTACAATTAAATATATGTACTAAAAAACCTAAGTTAGATCATTATTATTCATCACGGGTTGACTATCGGTCTGTCGAGTCTTTTCTTGAAAACACTCATCTCACATGGTGTACATATTCGACCGTCGGTGATGGTAGCTCCTCCTTTCATCCCCGAGTGCATTACACCAAGTTGTCTAGCACACGTGAATAAAGGAGAAGCTACCCCCACGACAACAGTCTGGATTCTTCGTCCTCTCATATATATATATGGTTGGAGACTCTCCCTCACTGATTCCTCTCTGACATTTGCGACCGTCGGTGATGGTATCTCCTTCTATCATTCCCGAGTGCATTACACCAAATTCTCTAGCACACGGGAACGAAGGAGAAGCTACCCCCACGACAACAGTCGGGATTCTTCGTCCTCTCATATATGGTGGAGACTCGACAGACTTAAAGTCAACTCGAGGACTCATATTATAGGACTCATATTGACATGGAGATTTGGCTGGTCTCACCTCGAGGTCGGAGAGGGGTCGGTGACGGCGACGATGGCGCGGATGATGGAGGGGGCTCCTAGATTTCTGTAAAAACAAAAACCCTATAAGCTATCAAGTAATCAAATGCATACGCCTTGCATAGTGCTCTCCAATTTTAGCATTCAAAGTAGGAGTACTTTTCCAATTTGAGCATTCAATAAGCAAAACCAAATCGTAAAATAAAGTAGTATTCAAATCGTAAAACCAAATCTCTTGCGTCCGTACATCGTCGGATATTATCACTAATACTCCTCGAATACTATCATACATATAGCATCGCTAATACAGCTAGAACCGTAGCGCCCGACGGATATCGGCGCGGGCGGTGGACACCCAAAGAGAAGGAACCATCATAGGATCATAGCTCGAGTGAGATCCCTGAAGAACCTGCCAGGTATTGTCGAACCTGCCCTCCAATGCAACGCTGTAGCGACGAACGTGCTCGTCCTCCTCGCTGACACGGTGACGTACCACCTCCGAAGTGTCCGGAAGCCTCGGCACCGTCACTGGCTCACGCGACCGCCACCAAACAAGGATCGGGTCAACGACGGGCTGGCTCCTCACCAACCTACGCCCCCGGGAAGGTAGCACCTCCCAATACCAGCCAGGCGGAGCCCAGTCCCGGACATGGCCCCTCTGATCAAGCCGGCCTCCTCCGCCGAGTCGACGACGAGGATGCGGGATAGGCATCGTCGACGCCGATGCGGGAATAATTGCTTGAACTAAAAAAATAAACTAGTTCTATTAATTTTATTGCTAAAAATAAACTACTTCTATAGTAAAATAAAGTAGTTTTTATTAAATCAACTAGTTCAACTACTAAGCACTTACTATAAATAAAATAAAATAGTACTTACTAAAAATAAACTACTTCTATAGTAAAATAAAGTAGTTTTACTAAATCAACTAGTTCAACTACTTAGCACTTATTATAAATAAAATAAAGTAGTACTTACTAAAAATAAACTACTTCTATATATAGTAAAATAAAGTAGTTTTATTAAATCAACTAGTTCAACTACTAAGCACTTACTATAAATGAAATAAAGTAGTACTTACTAATTAAAAATAAACTAGTTTAACTAGTTCTATTATTTTTCTAACTAATTATATTAAACACTTTCTTTTCTTATTTTCCTTTTTCCTCTGCTGCTTTTTCTTCTAAATATGAACATATACATAAATGACTTTGATCATACACAATTTTCCTATACATACACAATATGAACATATACATAAATTGACAAAGAAAATTCTATGAACAAAAAAATCATTTAAATTCTATGAACAAAATTACAACAAAAAAATCATAAAAATTCTATGAACAAAATAAAAATTCTACGAACAAAATTACAACAAAAAAATCATAAAAATTATATGAAAAAATTGACATATTCTTTGCATATATATGAACATACAAACATTTGCATATTCAACAATAATATCACCCAAAAAATCTATGAACAGAAAAAAAAATTCTAACTTTTGCATATTCATTTATGAACAAATTACAACAACTCAATTAACTACACATCTAAATTAACTACACATCTAAATTAACTACACATCTAAATTAGGAAAATTCATATGAGCTCACTGCGCAAGGGGGCGGCGATCGACGAGGAGGCAGGGCACGGGAGTGATGGTGAGGGGCGCGGCGACGGCGACGGTGAGGGGCGCGGCGACGAGCGACGAGGAAGCAGGGCGCGGCGACGGCGACGGTGAGGGGCGCGGCGACGGGCGACGAGGAGGCAGGGCCGGCGGCGTCAGGGGCAGGGGGCGCGGGACGGCGACGGCGTCTAGGCAGCACGGGACGGCGTCGGGGCTGCGCGGGACGGCGTCGGAGGCAGGTCGACGACGGTGAGGCGCAGAGGGGCAGCGTGGCGGCGTCATCGGGGCGGGGAAGACGAACTGAATGAAAATTTTCACAAGTGCTAGTTATATAGACGAAGCATTGGTCCCGGTTCGTGATAACAACCGGGACGAATGCAACCTTTAGTACCGGTTGGTGCCACCAACCGGGACCAAAGGCCTCTTTTCAGCAGCCCAAAGGGCGGGAAGCAAAGGCCTTTGGTACTGGTTGGTGGCAACAACCGGGACTAAAGGGCGGCATTGGTACCGGTTGGTTCCACGAACCGGTACCAACGCACACCTTTAGTCTCGGTTGGTACCACCAACCGGGACCAAAGGCCTTGCACAGCGGGGTGGTGGTGGGAGTTTAGTCCCACCTCGCTAGTTGAGAGGGGCACGCAGTGGTTTATAAGCCCCACTGCCGCACCCCTCTCGAGCTCCTCTCCATTGCAGGCTTACGGGCCTAATTGTCACTGCTATGACTGATGGGCCTACTGGGCCTTCTGCGGGCCTGAATCCTGGCCCATGGATGGGTTTCTAGTCGTATTCAGGCAGTGGTGGCCCAGTAGATGGCATATTTTTTATTTTTTCCTTTTTTTTGTTTTCTTTTTTGCTTTATTTATTTTGTTTTGTTTCTACTTACAACAAAAAACTTATTTATTTTATTTTATTTTCTTTCTCATTACTTATTTATTTTACTTTATGATAATTCTTTTTGCTATTAAAGTTTCTAAAAAAAGTTATTTATGAAAATTCTTTTTGCTTTTAATGTTTTTGAACAGAAAATACTTTGATAATTTTAGTTGCATCAATTTTATATAATTTTAGTTTCAATAATACTAGAGGTTGCTTATAATGTTTTGAACAGAAAATACTTTGATAATTTTAGTTTCATAAATTTTATTTATGTTACTAAAGTTTATTTTATTTTGTTTCTACTTATATATTTTATTAAATTTATATTATTTTGTTTCTAATTACTTATTTATTTTATTTTATGATAATTCTTTTTGCTATTAAAGTTCGTAACAAAAAAGTTCTTTATGAAAATTCTTTTTGCTTTTAATGATTTTGAACAGAAAATACTTTGATAATTTTAGTTGCATCAATTTTATATAATACTAGAAGTTTATCTTCAGTGTTCAAAATGCACCATTCAAAGCCATATCATCAATTTTTAACCCTTTCTGACTTCATTTGTTATTTTTCATGCATTTACTGATTTTTTTTAGGTATAAAACCCTGAAATTGAAAAGCATTTCAATTGAACTCTGAAAAGGTTGAAAGTTGGCATGGTATCATCATTTCATCCACATAGCATGTGCAAGAAAGTTGAGAGGGTTACGGCAAAAACTGGATGCACTTTGTGTACAAAACGTACAATCTCTTTCGAAGTATCAGGATTTCATACGGAAACTCGTCTGTTACAAAGGGATTTCATTTTTTTAAACTTATTTGAACTCCTAACTTTTTGTGTGTTCAAAATGCACCATTCAAAGCCACATCATCATTTTTCAACCCTTTCTGACTTCATTTGTTATTTTTCATGCATTTACTGATTATTTTGAACTATAAGACCCTGAAATTGAAAAGCATTTCAAATGAACTCTGAAAAGGTTGAAAGTTGGCATGGTATCATCATTTCATCCACATAGCATGTGCAAGAAAGTTGAGAGGGTTACGGAAAAACTGGATGCACTTCGTGTACAAAACGGACAATCTCTTTCGAAGTATCAGGATTTCATGCAGAAACTCGTCTGTTACAAAGGGATTTCTTTTTTTAAAACTTATTTGAACTCCTGACTTTTTGTGTGTTCAAAACGCACCATTCAAAGCCACATCATCAATTTTCAACCCTTTCTGACTTCATTTGTTATTTTTCATGCATTTACTAATTATTTTGAGCTATAAGACCCTGAAATTGAAAAGCATTTCAAATGAACTCTCAAAAGGTTGAAAGTTGGCATGGTATCATCATTTCATCCACATAGCATGTGCAAGAAAGTTGAGAGGGTTACGACAAAAACTGGATGCACTTCGTGTACAAAACGGACAATCTCTTTCGAAGTATCAGGATTTCATACGAAAACTTGTCTGTCACAACAAGCATTTCAAATGAACTACGAAAAGGTTGAAAGTTGGCATGGTATCATCATAATAGTTGTGGATAGAAAGTCTTCACTTTTTCTTCGCTTGTGTCCTTTCCTTATTGCGCCGTAACCATGGATAATCTTCATCATTTATCAGGATGCTTGGGTCAGTCTTGACTTTGAAGGGAGGAATTTCATGAAACATTTCATAATCTTCGGACATGTCTGTCTTGCCCTCCACTCCCACGATGTCCCTTTTTCCTGAAAGAACTATGTGGCGCTTTGGCTCATCGTATGATGTATTCGCTTCCTTATCTTTTCTTTTTCTCGGTTTGGTAGACATGTCCTTCACACATAGATAACCTGTGCCACATCATTGGTTAGGACGAACGGTTCGTCAGTGTACCCAAGATTGTTCAGATCCACTTTGTCATTCCGTACTATGGGTCTACCTGTACCCCGCCTCCTGACAGATTGACCCATTTGCACTTAAACAAAGGGACCTTAAAATCATGTCCGTAGTCAAGTTTCCATATGTCCACTATGTAACCATAATATGTGTCATTTCCCCTCTCGGTTGCTGCATCAAAGCGGACACCGCTGTTTTGGTTGGTGCTCTTTTGATCTTGGGCGATCGTGTAAAATGTATTCCCATTTATCTCGTATCCTTTGTAAGTCAATACAGTCGAAGATGGTCCCCTGGACAACGAGTACAGCTCATCAGAAACAGTGTTGTCACCTTTGAGACGTGTTTCCAACCAACTGCTGAAAGTCCTGATGTGTTCACATGTAATCCAGTCGTCGCACTGCTCTGGGTGTTTGGAGCGCAGACTGTTCTTGTGTTCATCGACATACGGGGTCACCAAGGTAGAGTTCTGTAGAACTGTGTAGTGTGCTTGAGACCAAGAATATCCGTCCCTGCATATTATTGAGTCCCCTCCAAGCGTGTCTTTTCCAGTCAGTCTCCCCTCATACCGCGATTTAGGGAGACCTATCTTCTTAAGGCCAGGAATGAAGTCAACACAAAACCCAATGACATCCTCTGTTTGATGGCCCATGGAGATCCTTCCTTCTGGCCTAGCGCGGTTACGGACATATTTCTTTAGGACTCCCATGAACCTCTCAAAGGGGTACATATTGTGTAGAAATACGGGGCCCAGAATGACAATCTCGTCAACTAGATGAACTAGGACGTGCATCATGATATTGAAGAAGGATGGTGGGAACACTAGCTCGAAACTGACAATACATTGCACCGCATCACTCCTTAGCCTTGGTATGATTTCTGGATCGATCACCTTCTGAGAGATTGCATTGAGGAATCCACAGAGCTTCATAATGGCTAATCGGACATTTTCCGGTAGAAGCCCCCTCAATGCAACCGGAAGCAGTTGCGTCATAATCACGTGGCAGTCATGAGGCTTTAGGTTCTGGAACTTTTTCTCTGGCATATTTATTATTTCCTTTATATTCGACGAGAAGCCAGTCGGGACCTTCATACTAAGCAGGCATTCAAAGAAGATTTCCTTCTCTTCTTTGGTAAGAGCGTAGCTGGCAGGACCTTCATACTGCTTTGGAGGCATGCTGTCTTTTTCGTGCAAACGTTGCAGGTCCTCCCGTGCCTCAGCTGTATCTTTTGTCTTACCATACACGCCCAAGAAGCCTAGCAGGTTCACGCAACTTCGTCACGTGCATCACGTCGATCAAAGAGCGGACCTCTAGATCTTCCAGATGGATGCGCGTCCCTCAGCGTCATTCAGAACAGCTAGTCCGTCGGGACCCTTTCCAAAGATTACGTATAAATCATTGACCATAACAAGTACGTGATCACCGGTACGCATGGCGGGCTTCTTCCGGTGATCTGCCTCACCTTTGAAATGCTCGCCTTTCTTTCGACATTGATGGTTGGTCGGAAGAAATCGACGATGGCCTAGGTGCACATTCTTCCTGCATTTGTCCAGGTATATACTTTCGGTGTCAGCTAAACAGTGCGTGCATGCATGGTATCCCTTGTTTGTCTGTCCTGAAAGGTTACTGAGAGCGGGCCAATCGTTGATGGTTACAAACAGCAACGCGTGTAGGTTAAATTCCTCCTGTTTGTGCTCATCCCACGTGCGTACACCGTTTCCATTCCACAGCTGTAAAAGTTCTTCAACTAATGGCCTTAAGTACACATCAATGTCGTTGCCGGGTTGCTTAGGTCCTTGGATGAGAACTGGCATCATAATGAACTTCCGCTTCATGCACATCCAAGGAGGAAGGTTATACATACATAGAGTCACCGGCTAGGTGCTGTGGTTGCTGCTCTGCTCCCCGAAAGGATAATGTCATCCGCGCTTAAACCAAACCATACATTCCTTGGGTCACGTGAAAACTCAGCCCAGTACTCTCTCTCGATTTTTCTCCACTGCGACCCGTCAGCGGGTGCTCTCAACTTCTTGTCTTTCTTACGGTCCTCACTGTGCCATCGCATCAACTTGGCATGCTCTTTGTTTCTGAACAGTCGTTTCAACTGTGGTATTATAGGAGCATACCACATCACCTTCGCAGGAACCCTCTTCCTGCAGGGCTCGCCGTCAACATCACCAGGGTCATCTCATCTGATCTTATACCGCAATGCACCGCATACCGGGCATGCGTTCAAATCCTCGTACGCACCACGGTAGAGGATGCACTCATTAGGGCATGCATGTATCTTCTGCATCTCCAATCCTAGAGGGCATACGACCTTCTTTGCTGCGTACGTACTGTTGGGCAATTCGTTATCCTTTGGAAGCTTCTTCTTCAATATTTCTAGTAGCTTCTCAAATCCTTTGTCAGGCACAGCATTCTCTGTCCTCCACTGCAGCAATTCCAGTACGGTACCGAGCTTTGTGTTGCCATCTTCGCAATTGGGGTACAACCCTTTTTTATGATCCTCTAACATGCGATCGAACTTCAGCTTCTCCTTTTGACTTTCGCATTGCGTCCTTGCATCGACAATGACTCGGCGGAGATCATCATCATCGGGCACATCGTCTGGTTCCTCTTGATCTACAGCAGCTTCCCCCATTGCAGCATCATCGGGCACGTCGTCTGGTTCCTCTTCATCTTCAGCAGCTCCCCCCGTTGCAGCATCACCGTATTCAGGGGGCACATAGTTGTCATCGTCCTCTTCTTCTTCGCCGTCTTCCATCATAACCCCTATTTCTACGTGCCTCGTCCAAACATTATAGTGTGGCATGAAACCCTTGTAAAGCAGGTGGGTGTGAAGGATTTTCCGGTCAGAGTAAGACTTCGTATTCCCACATTTAGGGCATGGACAACACATAAAACCATTCTGCTTGTTTGCCTCAGCCACTTCGAGAAAATTATGCACGCCCTTAATGTACTCGGAGGTGTGTCTGTCACCGTACATCCATTGCCGGTTCATCTACAAGCATTATATATAATTATGTGTGTCAAAAGTAAGAAAATCAGACAAGTATCTATCTAAAGTAAGAAAATCAGAAAGAAGATAAGAACAAGAGGCTCACCACGGTGGTGCCGGCGACGAGGTTGGCACGGGCGATCGACGGCGGTGAAAACGGGGACGGGGCGTGACGGACCGCTAAACCTAGACAAATCTCGGGAAAAATGGAGCTCCGAGGTCGAGTTTCGAGAGGAGAAAGCTTAACTAGTGTGGCTCGGGCATTTCATCGAACACCTCATGTGCATAGGAGGTGAGCTAGAGCACCCAATGCCCTCACCCTCGCCGGCCAGCAAAAAACAGAGCACTGTGGAGTGCTCTGCTGCGACGATGGGGTATATATAGGCAACTTATTTGTCCTTGTTCGTGGCAGGAACCGGGACTAAATCCCCCCTTTTGTACCGGTTCTAGGCACGAACCGGTACCAATGGCTGTGGGCCAGGAGCGTGGCCCATTGGTCCCGGTTCGTGCCTAGAACCGGGACAAATGGATCCAGACGATCCGGGACCAATTCCCACGAGGCCCCGGCCGGCCCCCTGGGCTCACGAACCGGGACTAATGCCCCCCATGGGTCCCGGTTCGTGAAGAACCGGGATTAATGGGCTGGCCAGGCCCGAACCAAAGCCCTGTTTTCTACTAGTGATGTCTTCCTCCTCGCCACGCATGCCGGCGCGCTCAACCTACGTTGACCTCAAGCGGCGGTGACCACCACGGCTAGCCATCAGGTCCGGCAGCGGCGGCGGAATAATCGGCGTCCCTCAGCGCGCTGCCGCCCAAGACAGCCTCCGTCCTACTAGGCTACCACACTCCCTCCACGTCCGCCGTGCCTTCCCTACAGGCGCAACTCACCTCTCTCCCTTTGATCTTCGACTATTGCTGTTCACTGCAAGGTATTATTTATCAAAAAGGCTTCTGCCCCGTTTTATATATAAAGCACAGATCAACATCACCCGGTACAAACACACGTCACCACAACACACGCACACACCTAAGGCAGGATACATAAGCACTGAGCACAGCAACACCACCCCTAGCACTATCGTGAAGAGACGAAGCCGCATACGACGAACCATAGGCTCCAAGACGGCGCCTTCAGAAAGGATACGACACCAGAGCGCCGCCATCGCCCGATCCGAGGATCAGAGTTTCCCCTCGAGCCACACGAAGGACAGTGAGAGCCGCGACGACGCCTTCAAGAAGGGACCGAGCTTTGCTGCCGCCGGTCCGTCCGAAGATAGAACAGGTTTTCACCCCGAACAACACTCACCGCCACCGATCGCCACACCCCGGCTACCACGCCGCCTACAAGGCCATGGCAGCCGGGCAGCACCAAGCCACGGGCTCAGCCCAAGAGCACCGCGCAACCACCACCCCAAGGGCCACTGCCCCGGCATCCGAGACCTAGACACCATCTCACCCAAGATCCGCCGCTACCCCGACCAAAGAGATGAGAGGAAAGATCCTGACTTTCCCACCCCTGGACATCACCACTGCGGAGACCCAATAGGCCGGCCAAAACGGGCCTCCATCGACTCGTCCTGCCGCACCGGGCGCGGGACGAGCTCGGTCCTGCTACACCATGTGTGAGACGAGGTCGGTCCTGCTGCACCGTGCACGAGACAAGCTCGGTCCGACGACACCGTGTGCGAGACGAGGTCGGTCCCGCCGCACCGGGCGCGAGACGAACGATGGACCACAGCTGGGAGAGGGCCAGCCCTTCGACAGAAGTAGAGCACGGACGACAAGGAGATGAAGCGAAGATCGACACGGTCCGACCGCAGACGAGCCGACGACGGAGTAGAGCCGGCCGTCGCCGCAGGCAGAGCCGCCGAACCACCGTGTAGCCACCGCGCCGCTGGACGGCCGCCGCATGAACCATACAACACAGCGGCCGCCCACAGCCGGAGCAGCAACCACGTCGGGCCACTGCCCCAACCTGCACCGCCCGCCAGATTCCAGCCGTGAGACCCGGCCGGGCATGCAACCACCCGAAGCCGCTGCTCCGCCGCCACCATCCGCCCCGAGAGAACCAACTAGAGCTGGAGAAGACTGACGAAGGTCTTCCCCAGCCGCCCGCAACCCACCGACGCCCAGATCTGATCCAGGACGCGGTCAGGGGCACGCAGCTGCCGCGTTGCGGCCCGCAGCTGCCAGGACGCCGTCGTGCCGCGGCACGTCGCCAACTGGAGCCGCCGCCGCAGCGCCGCCAGGCCCCGCGCGCGCCCGACGCCTCTGACAGGCAGGCCACCCCGCGTCGCCCGCATCCGAGGGGTGGAGGAAGAAGCCCCTGCCGCCAGCCACCGCAGGGGCTTTGCCCTGGCGGCTCCGGCCGGCGGCGGCGTGGGGATGAGCAAGGGAGGGGGCTAGAGACGGGGGACGGCGGCACCACCCGAGTCGCCCGCGGGGGAGGCGGCGGAGCGGTGAGGAGGTGGGAGGATTGAGCACGATTGAGAATCCTCTCGCAAGGTATTATTTTAATGTCGAAGGTTCAGGTTTGTACTATCTAATAGCTCTGGCACTAGATGATGGCATTCTTCTCTGTTTCTCTTTCTGTTGCTGCAGTTTCTTTTTATTTTTAACTTGATTCTTCTCCTTTTCAGACTTCATTATTTAGCGGCTTTTATTAATATTGTAGATGACTTGACAATGTAGCTGCAAACTCACAAGGTTACTAGCGTTAGCAAAATGGATCACCAGGAGTATTTTTTTTACAGTTTTATGCACGTGAACCAGGGGTAATTATGTCATGCTTTCCATAGTCCAGACACCAAATGTGAGGGTAATTTTAGAATTGCGTTCGTGTTCATAGCAAAGTTGATCTTAAGTCCACATCTTTTTATTATATGGTGCACCATATATATTTATGCCGTTGCTCTTAACAAAAACAGGTTCCTATACAAGTACATAGGAATCTTGAATGCAGCGACGGCATAAGATCATTCGGGCCAGCAAAATTCGTGGCCTCAGCTCGCCTATCAGGTGGTTTGTTGTTTACTGAACTTGACAGGTACATCCTCGGTCCAAAAAAGCATGTCCCAAGCTTGTTTCTCAAACGAAAGTATCTAGTACTAACTTGGTGGTAGATACATTCATTTGAGGTACAAGTTTTTTCGGCCGGAGGGAGTATCTCTTTTATGGACCTATGGTTTTGTGGCCTGAATGCATGAACAAATTGTGAAACAGCATTTTGTTTTATATACCTCTTTCCTTGCATTAACTTGATTGGTTTTACTGGCAGTGAAAAATGTATGTGAATTGTCATAAGAATGAGAATTAGTGTTGTCAGTCAGACCTTGTAGAAAACGAGCTGGATACAGTAACTTTTACGGTTGAAGGGTCAGTTATGAGTTGATAATTTTTTCTTCCATTAAAAGTTGTGTTTCATTGTAGAGATTTTTCTCTATCTGTGTGCAATTTGAGGTTCGAAAGCTCATCCCTGCATGTTAGTCTCATTACGCTTAGCTTTTTGTCAGACCTGATAGACAGCCTTGTGTTGAGGATCAAGAGTTTGGTTTTGTGCGTAACATGTTCATTGCAGTTGTTGAAGAGAGATACAAAGATGCAGGTAATGTTTATGTGTTTTGATGACCTTGTCTTGATGCATCAATGCCCTAGAAACAATGGATGATATTTGGCTATTTGATAAGGATTTCATACAGTTCTGTGTTCTCAAGATGTTTCAATTATTTTTTCTGCTGGAAGGCGAGGACTGTTGTGTGCTGTAAAACTAGCTCCAGTTTGTGCTGTACAAATGAGCAAAGAAAAAAAACTGTCACCTGATTCGACATGAACATGTAAATCACATCCAAGAAATTGATATTGTGTACTGTCCTTATAATATAAGTGGCTTTATCTAAAATCTACCTAGTATTGTTAAATTAGTGTTGATTTGTCTTTTCTGTCCTGCAGCAACATGGAAGGACAAACTACTGAGGCTGATGTCTAAACGGAAGAACTAGCCCTGAAAGGTTCTTAACTCGGTACTCTATTTCTATCATATTGTCGCCCCTTTGCAGAATTGTGATGGGCCCCACCCCTCAATAGAGCGGCTGCTTTGTACTGCGTAAATATAAAAAGGTATCCTGAACCCCACTATTCGATGGAGATGATTGATCGCGATGGTTCGATGTAACAAGACGTATATATTCCAAGGCCCTGAGAAGTAACTTATGTAAATTCAGACTAATATTCAGAAAATAAGAAGTAATCTATGTACGTTCCATCCTATGTCTGACTGGCGCCAACGGTAGTCTCGACCCTCATTGAATCTTGCGTTTCGATTTAAAAAGGGTAATATATTTAGGTCTATATCGCTGGAACTGTGTATTTTCATATTTGACACACCTTTTAAACTTAACTAGCTGTATGCCCGTGCGTTGCCACGGAGCAATAAAATATATAATCAAACAACTTATTTTTAGAAGTGCATGCTCATGCCGGCTGAAATAATGCTATGTCATTCCCGTCCACACATCATCATATTGTCTCTGAACCTCTCATCTTCGCCGCTTCACCCCACATCTCTCTGTAGCAGTTTTTCATCGTGTTCTAAATATCCCCATCATATTATCACTACATGTAGATCTTATTTCTCAAACTTCAAGTTTTTTTCCCAATGTCATTTGGCAAAGATTTAGTAATGCCTTAATGCAGCAATATACTGGAAATGTGTAGTATAATGATATGATGGTGATATGAAAATTACCTGATTCATGCTAGTACACTGAGCGCTTCATCCACATTTTAGGCAACGTGGCTAGACACACCCATATGATCCACCAAATGAAGAGGGATTTTCTGTACTTTGTTTTTTCTTTGCCTCGCTCCTCGACATCCTCCTTTTGCATCTCCTCCCCTCCACTGTTATGTGCCATCACGAGCCTCCTATAGAAATAAAACATATAGAGAGAAGGATGTCTTTACTCTATACCATTTTGCTTATGTGGCTGCTACCACCACCGTAGCTTTGAGAAAACACACATATTGTTCTTACTATACTCACACATGGACACGAGGAATATTTTTAGTATTGGAAGCATAGCTTTAAAATCTTCTCTTACAATCTTAGATGACCAAGCCAATTACATGCCTAGGAAGTAACCCTTATCTCATCTGCACAGACCAATGCATAAAGTAAACACATTCACTAATAGGCTAAACTATATAATAAAATCTTATGAAAACTAAATATAAGGAGAGATGCATTGCATGCTAAGTTGGAACATAAGGGTACAATGGGAAGGGAGCTTACAGAGTAGACAAGGTAATTGTACATATGAAAACTGGCGAATCTAATGTATACATAATACCATATAAAGATGTATGTAAAATCAATAGGCTCCCTCCACCCTGAGAAGAAATAAATGAAGTCACAGGATGCTCCAAAAACCGAGGATAGTGAAAACTAAAAGCATCATGCTATAGGCATCCATCAAAGATGGAGAGGAATATATAGGTGCCTATAGACACAACCAATACAGCTAGTGGTAATTATCAAACATATCTGAAATAATTCATAGAATTTGACTGAATTCCCGGAAAGAATACATGCCCGAGTTATCTATCAATTAAGTGAACTTATGTGTCGCCCTAACAAGTGGATCTAGCTTTTCACCCTCCAAATATATTTTACCAAATTGCCTCAAGCCGAACCGTTCTGACACAAATATGCATGGCCATGGATCAGCTATACATGCCTGATGTGGCCCAGTGGCTTCATCTTTCGTATTCTCCTCTGACTGAACATTGGCGCCCCTACCCACCATTGCCTGTGTGCACCTCTACCTGCTACTTATGAAGTACGGCCACACTTCCAACATTCGCCTAAGCACCATGCTCGCCATTGCCTGTTCCAAGTCTGGCCTCGACACACACGCTTGCAGTATGTTCGGCGACACATGAACAGCCCTTGCCAAGCCTACCCTTACCCATCCATGAGCCCCTACTAAACTCGTAGCCGGCCAGCATGTGCCCTACTGCCACGACGCGGACAGAGAGAGGAGACAAAGGAAGGTCACTGCGAGAGAGGGAAATGAGATAGGCGAGAGGAAAGAGTGCTTACCTACGACCGACGCCCACGCCGATGTTAGTGGCTCTTGACCTGTACCACGTTCCTTAAACGATGCAACTCTTGCGCTTGCCCTCGTCTCCTCACCCACCTCCTTCTCCTTCCCATCGCCAGCGTCCGTGGGAAAAGTAGACGGGGAACTGCAGGTAGTGACCTGCGGCGGCGGCAGGAAGTGCAGAACGTCGAGGCAACGGCAACAAGGAAGGCACTACACTTCAGATCGGAGGGGTGGTTGTTGCGGCGGCAGTGGCATGCGTCAATCGGCGGAGGCCTGGGCACGATCATTCGTGGGGTGTAGGGCAGACCGGTTCAGTAGGGAAGAAAACTGAATAAGAAAAACCGGTGGGAGGAAGGACGTGGGGAGATGGTCAACCAAGAGAAGTAGAAAACCAGAAAAATCGTGCGGGGAAGCGATGGACAGAAAAATCGGTGGGAGGAGGTATCGATAGCATCACGACGTTATTATACATCTGTCATCCTTAATAGTAGAGATTATTATACATCTGTCATCCTTAAATTTAGGACAGTAAAACCGAGCCTATTCCCAGCCTTCCCACACCCTCTATTTCTGGTTTCTGGCCGCCTGTTTTACAGATTTGAGCTTTTCTAGCCATTCGATCTCCATCACTCGCTTGATCTGAGTTTTCCGGTTGATTGGGGCTATGCGATTCGATCCCAGTGCCCACTTTCTCGCCATGCAGGCCGTCGAGCTCAGCCTATGTTAACATCGAGCGGCGGGGACCCCCACGGCTAGCCATGACGCCCGGCAGCGGCGCCGCAAGAATCGGCATACCTAAGCGTGCCGCCGCCCAATACAGCCTCCGCCCTACCACATTCCCTCCACGTCTGCCATGCCTTCCCTACAGGTACAACTCAACTGAACTCTCTCCCTTACTCTAAAATGCCTAGGAGAGGAAGTTATGTCTTCAGAACAACATGACACAGGATTGATCTCATAATACAAGGCGTCAACAGTGCCTTCAAATACACTCGAAAAAGAAAAAAAAATATTGAATCGTGTGAACTCCATAGTATCTACAATTATTAACACTATGTATGTGATTGGTTTTTTTCTATTGATTCTTGCTCTTTTGCAAAATGTCGGACAGAGCTTTTTGTTTAGCTTAACATAGAAATGTTGAAAGACACCTCGATTATGTCACAGGAATTATGCCTTGGTCTTGCGCATTTAACTCCAAGGGGAAACCGTATCCACGGAATCTCCAGAACCAGTTGTCTAACCAGGTTAACTAAACATTATGCATTTCAATTTTTTATTTTATGTTTTCATTACTCATTTGTTGTTACAATCTTTACTCTTTGAAATTAGTACATAAACAAATTTCTTCTTGATTTGCTGCGCGGAAACCATATATTTGAAGCTGGCATGCACAACAAGGGTGATTATGTGCCTCTTCAAGTCATCCACTGTCACATTAATACTTTTCTAGCATTGGATTGAACTTTACACAGTAGTTGATAATGCTACCTCCAGAGATGTATGTGTTTCCTTGATTTTTTAGACTGATGCTCACTAGTAGAAAACAGGGTTTTGGTCACAGGGCAGTTTTCACATTAGTCCCGGTTCAGTCACGAACCGGGACTAATGTGAGCATTTATCCCGGTTCGTGCGGCTAAAGCATTAGTCCCGGTTCACCTGGGCCCTTTAGTCCCGGTTCGTGCCACGAACCGGGACTAAAGGGTGTGATGCCCATTAGTACCGGTTGGTGGCACCAACCGGGACTAAAGGTCTAAACCTTTAGTACCGGTTGGTGGCACCAACCGGTACTAATGGGCTTTGAGGCATTAGTACCGGTTCATGGCACGAACCGGTACTAAAGGTCCTGTCGGGGATATACCACGCGGTATGACCCGGCCGGACTTGGCGCTTCACCGTGACCCGCCGGAGGACTGGCGACTCACGGGTCTGGCGGCTCACTGTCAGACGACTCACAAGCCTGATGACTCACGGATGACCCCGACGGCGGGTCAGATAGAAGACTAGGCCCAAGGCCCAGAAGGCCGGCTCATGTGATGGTGGGCCGGCTTAAAAGGAAAGGGATGACGAATATTTCCTTTACGCGGAAGCAAGACCCGGACTTGTATTCAACTTGTAAGAAAAGATAGACTAGTTCTAGTCCTACTAGGACTCCGCATGTAACCCGCCCCTCTAACTAATATAAGGAGGGGTAGGGCACCTCAAAGAGGGACAAGTAACAAGAAACAATCTCTAGGGCTAGACACCGAGAGCCGGTTCCCGGCGACTCTCCCGTGATCATAATGAGACCTAGCCTCAAACAGCATGTAGGGTTGTCACCGGATGATGTTTCCCGGGGCCCGAAGCTGTCTAAATCCTTGTCTTGTGTTGCGTCTCTCGATTCCGATCAACCCCTCTCAAGCTACCGCATAGATGCGTTGGCCTCACGACTAAGTCCTCACACTAGGACATCTGCCGTGACAATTCCACGACAGTTGGCGCCCACCGTGGGGCTAGCGCACGGTGGTGTTGAGTTCTTGGAGGGATTTCTTCAAGGGATTGAGAAGTTTGCAATTTACCGGATGAAGATGAGCCGGTTTGTAAGGATCTGCATCAAGTGCAAGTTTACCAGATGGAGATAAAAATAATTAGGGTTTGATGTTCTGTGCGCCGCCGGCGACGCGACACGATCCGTCGACAGGAGATCCGTTTTCGTTTCTACACCGAGTCCTACAAGCTGTCAAATTGTACTTTCGATCGAATCCGACAAAAGAAATCTGCTGTCCGATCGGCCGAGTTCCGCAAATTCCGGCCGCTGGATTACAGGTTCAAGCCCCGAGGAATCAGGCACTACTACTCGCTAAGTACTGGAGTACTAGTCTTATTTCTATACACTACGTCCGGTGCTTTTGACTCTACTTTTTCTATTCTACGTGAGATTTACTTAAGGCCGACCAGAATATCAGTACATACATGCTCACGGAGATTTGATGGATAAAATTGATTGCTATATCAAGAGCCACTACCACCCGGACGTGGAGACGACGACGACTCGGGAACTGATACAACCGTGGTCTGACCAGCGGGCCACCTGCTATTGCCGGACCACGAGCGCACAAGTCACCTTCAGTCGCCAACACAGTCGCAAGCCGCCCGGACGGCCCGCCTCTGTCGCAACGCCCGAGCTGACCCTATTCCAAGTCTCTGTCTATGGTCAACGGCTGCAACTGTGCCAAATTGCCTTGGCGGCGCAGCTTTGCCGCCGTGGGCCGTCTCATGCAAGAGCTGCCCTTGCCTCACTACGAGTTGTCTACATCCGCCACTTCAAATCAAAGTCAAATGCGGAGCCGTCACCTGTCGCGGCTGTCTCTGAGGCTACAACTTGCCATTTGCTTAAGCCGCCATAGCGCCCCTCCTTGCTGGTCCTCATCTGCCCTGCGCCGAAACGCCGCCAGAGAGCCGCCATCTCATGTTGAGCCGCCGCCGCCGCTGCAGCTGAAACCTGCCGCGTCGCTTTCGTCTTCTGCTAGGGGCTGCGCTGAGTCGCCCTTGACCGAGCGGCTTCGCTTTCACCTCTCCAAGCCGCCTTTGCCAGGTCACTCGTCGCGCCTCGCCTCGTCCGGTCCATCGACCGCGGACTCGTCAGGACCCCGCGTCACCCGGCCCCGCTGGGTCGAACCGCCTGGCTGCCTCCGAGAGCCGCCTTTACCAACGCCATCAGACAGCTTCGGCGTCAGCCACCCGGCCTTGCGGCCGTCTCTGATGTGGCCCACCTCGGCCGGATCACCGCGCGCTCATGTCAACCTATGGGTGTCAGCTACCACTACGCCTCGCCCCCGGCTGCGCTCCTGCATGCTCACCTGAAGATTGCTGGCTGCTGGCCTGAAGAAAGGAAAGTGGGAAGCTGACTGGGAGTTGAAAAGAAAGTTGCAGCCCCGTGAGTTCTCCAGATCGGCCTCCCACATTATCCGAAGTCAGAAGATAATTTTAGTATTACTTTACAAAGTACTATTAGTACAAGCACGGGGCAAACCTTCAGAAAAAGCAATGCTACTTATAGCAACCAACAGTTCGGATGCAACCAGAAGGGAACGCTGGAAATTTTCTGACTGGCCCTGAATCGCCTCCGCCTTGCCGCCTGGCCTTCTGCACCGACCATGCCAGAGATGAGAAGAGACCGGTTGAAAGAAAGGTCAAGTGGCCGGGTGCTAAAAAAAATCAGGGGAGAGTGGCTAAGTTGCCATTGCAAGTACTGGAAGTTGATTCGTGGAACGGACCATCCATCCAAGTTTATATTTTATTAAAATATTGTTTTCATCAAAGAACAATCACTACAAGGATTCTGGTCTATTGCAACAAAATTTATTGCTACAACAAGGTTTGTTGCAATAAAACGCAATATTACCACAAATTCTCCGGTTGTGGTAATAGGCCGCACATGTTGCCATAACCTAGTTTGGTCACGATAAATACTAAATTTGTTGCAATAGAGGCCTCATATTGCAACGAAGTATGTCGGCGTTGCAATATGGTAGTGGTATTGCGATGAGAAAATTCCGTTGCACGAGGGCAGTCATTTTGTTGTAATAGAGACTAAGCTATTGCAACGTCAGCGTGATGTTGCATTAGTTGCACATATTGTTCCAAAAGAGTGGCTACCTATTGCAACAAACTGCATCGGCATTGCAATATGGTAGCGATATTGCGACAAACAAATTCCATTGCGCGAGACAGTCATTTTGTTGTAATAGAGACTAGGTGTTTCAACAGAATAACTATTTGTGGTAATATTCGGAATATATTGCAATACCGGTGTGACTTTGCATTAGTTACAAGTTAAATAGTGGGAAAATATATTATTTGAATTTATAGATATTAAGTTATGATTTTGCAAGCTTTTAGGACTAATTAAATATTTTTAATCGTACCAATTTGAATTAACCAAAACAGTGCAAAAGTTTATAAATGGATAGAACACACTTTCTTGATAGGAATACATATTTAATTTGTTAAATTTGGATTTGAAAATAGGCAAGTTGTTGCCATTTTAAAACTATGGTGTTTTCTGCCAAAAACATGGACCTGCCAGATGGAACTCGAAAATAGAGGGTCCCTGGTTTGAAAATTGCCAGATCCAGATCTGGAGCTGAATCTGACCGAGGACTTCTTTAGCCGCAGCCACTGAATTGCAGGCCCGGGGACTCGCTGGGGCTGACAGGCGTGGGTGACATCCACGGCGACCTCCAGGGGTGATGACAAGTGGGGCCGGCCAGCGCGTAGTAAACCCAAAAAAATTTGCAGGCTTTCGCTTGGGCAGGAATTCGAATGCCCATCCACCATGTTGCAGATCAAGGTTCAGACCACTGGGCTGTGCATGTATTTGTCAAATTTTACTTGTATTCTTACAGCAAATTAAAGAATAGGTTGTTTTTGACAAATATGTGATATGCCAATAAGTAAATCTCAAAACTAAATTGGTTCGGTTGATAATTTACGTAGTTGAATCTCTATGCTTTTTGTTTAAGAAAAAACGACATGATTATGTTGGACCTACTCTAGCGCGGTGGACCCTGACGCCATACTGTCCAGACTAGTGGGACTTGCCTTGCTGACAACGGGGCCACGCACCGAATGGCCATTAAAACAAGGGAAAAGCTTTCAAAAAGCCGGCCGATTTTACGCATCTGTCCGTCACGCCCTACACCGTCCCATGACACTGATCACAACTTTTATGTTGGGCGTGTGTTCACACGGGGATACTGCCTTTTCAGTTACATGGCCCTGCACGCAGCGTTTACGCCACTGTGTCTTTGAATTTCAGCGCTTCGCATGATACTAGCCAGCTAATACTAGTAAGCTAGTAGGACAGAAGTAGCTTCTGCTCCTTCCCCATGGCCGACCACACGTTGCTTCTGCCATGGCCGGTAAGTGTCATTGATGTTGCGAGCGCGTGGATGGTTGTTCGGCGAGCCAGCCCGTGATGCTGCAACGACGACGAGGCGATGTTGAGGACGCTCCTGCAATCGCAATGCCGTTGATGTTGTGACAACAACGCCGGTCATGTTGCAACCGTAATGCTGATGATATGATGCGACATGTCGTTGCAAAGGGCCATAGTAAAGGGGCCCGGTGGCGGAGGCTAACCTCGACGGTCTTGCAAACGGTGGCAAGCGACAACTATGCCCTGAAGTTTCGGCACATCATCTTCATTGCAAAAGTTTCAGCAACATTACCTATTTTGCAAAAAAAAATCCGTAACATCACCGATATTGAAAATGGTGAAGACAAAAATAATAATTCTGCAACACAACTTCTATTGCAAAGGCTCACTGTGTGGTGGTCATGTGTGCCCGCCGGCGGTGGCCATCGGTCGTAGCGGTGGCGGTCCAAAGGATGTAGTAGAGACAACAACTTGCTGCAGCAGAATGAGGGAGTGCGCAGAGCCGAGGAGAGATGAGACGAGATGGAGGCCGCGCGCTGGGAGAGGAAGGAGAGATGAGACGAGACGACAAAGACACGTTAGAAGGCAGACGTATGGATTAGAGCTATAGGGAGATGGAAGAGACACGCCAGGATACGTGGCAGCCGAACGAGCCGGCATGTTTCTTTCTAGAAATCAGTCGGTTGATTCTAACAGTTTTCCTTTCTTTTAAGGAAAAAATAAAGAAAGAAATAATAAGAAAGAAAAAAGTGTGAGGTAAAGTCTTTTTTTAGACAAGTGTTAGGTGAGGTCTTTTTTTAGGGTAAACTAGGGGCTTTATTCAGGATTCAAAATCTGAGGAATACAAGCAATGTCGAGCAAAACCCCTAGCCACACATGGCGACCCACCGCAAGAGACGCAACTCCTTTAGCTAGCGAGTGGACCTCAAAATTATTCTCCCTAAATTCGAAACGGAAAGTAACCGAATGAAATAAATTTCTACTAAACTGAATTTCCCTGAGGATCGTTTGGTGTTAGGTGAGGTCAGACTCACATTTTGGCGCCCAGAATTTTGTGTAAGCCCGCGAACGATTTCGTTTGGTTTTCAATCTGATAGCCCGCGAATAATAAATCAAGAAGACCCAGGCCGTGAACGCGAAATCCCACCCACCCACCCCCTGAGCTAATCTCTCGCTCGTCTCTCCCTCTTCCCCGCACCACTCCTCACCACCGCCACCACCTACGGCGCCCGATCCGGTCTGATTCCGGCGTCCTCTGGCGGCGCCCAGCACACCACCGTGCCCCCCTCCCAACGCGCCTTCCTCCCATCAGGCCAGATCCGGCGCGCGCGTCCTCCAGCGGCCAAGCGCGACCCTGCCCAGCAGCTAGGGTTTGGGCCAGCACATCGCCGGGCATGGAGCCTCCTCCCGCTGTCTCCTTTCTTCTACAACTTCTCTTCTTCTCCTCTTGATGTGTGCGTGTATTGTGTCAATGAAAGGAATTCAAGGCCATGGCCGGAGAGAGAGGAGCTGCTCCTAGTATAGGACGCCATGGAAGTTTGTCCTTGTTCTGTTCTTTTAAATTTTTTTTTTGTTTCTCTTCCCGATCTAGACATGTTGAAGGCTCTGTTTTTTGCAGGTGTTGCTCTAATGAGGAGAAACTGCTGCAGGACGTCCTCCTCCCCTCCTACCCCCACCTAGGGCTCTCGGAGGAGGCGAAGCAATGGGATAGGCACGTCATGAAGGGCTGCAAGGGAGATATGTCCATCGATTGCCTCAGGTTCTTCTTTGATCGTAGATCGTTTTCCTATGATGCCGACGACAGAATCCCATAATGTATGTCCATTGCCAATCTATGGATTTTACAAAGAAGATTGACTAATTAAGAGCTTAGATGTGTCTGCAGAGGCATAAAAAACATGGTGATCAGAAGGATTTGTACGGGTAAGATGCAAACAGTGCTGGCCTATATTAGCATGCAGTTTTTTTATTGGTTCTTATAATTTATCTGTTTCCCAGCATATATCCCTGATTCTTTCCATCAATTTAGCGGTGAATCACGTCATCCGATTGACTCATATTGCAACAGGGAAAGGCAGATATGCCATGGCCTTTGCCTCCATGTGCCATTGGCCTTTGTGTGTTTCTTTTATTTGGGGGAAAACGAGATTGAGATATAGACTATGAACATCGCAGACTGATAATGTAATTGTCCTTCTGCCCAGATTTTACAAAATTGTATAATGAAGTGCAATACAGGACCCTCGCTATGGAATAATTACTCTTTTATATCTCACTGTCCAGCCTTTGATTCGAGGTAAAAATGGTGCATCGCCTCCCCGTACAAGGTGTCAATTTTATCATCTATTTACCCGGCCAAATCGCATATGCGAAGCTTTTCTTGATGCATAGTTCTGTACCATAGCCTAAGAATCAGAGGTTGATCTATATATGTGATTATTGTTGTCAAGCGATTTGTTTTGTCACAACCACTTTGCTCGTGTTCATGTGTTGGACGCTTGGAGCCCCAGTTAGCCGGTGGCCTCACTGATTTAAGGTGACGCGTGTGTTAAATAGAACTGATGTTGGAGTAATTAAGCTCAAAATATGAACACTGTTATGCTTTCTAAGTTTAACAAAACTCTGTCAGTAAAACTGCTAGGCCTAGGTTGACCTTATAAATGTTATTTGAGCTAATTTCTGTGTGCAGATATGAGGATGTAGGTACGAAGGAGCAGCTAGGCAGTTACTTACAAAAAGGTATTAAGTTTTGCCTACAATTATGTAGTATCATGAATACATGGGTTCACTGAACTTGGGATTTACATATAACCGCACTTCCACTTCTCCCTCTTCTAATTCTCATGTGGTAATTTGTTTGATATTTTTAGGCTTGGGCACTCTCATAAATGGCTCCATTTTTGTTTACCTTCTACTCATCTATAACAAAGATGATTTCTCCATTGCTGTTGAGGTAAATGACCATTCATAATCGTACGTGCGATTTCTACACATTTTTATATGTTCAAAACTGAACATTATCTACAAAGGTGATGCCATGAATTATATGGTACACAGCAGAACAAATCAGTGGTCAATAATCACAACTTCTGTATCTTTTACAAGCATGGGTCCATGTTATATTGTTTGTAGTGCACTGACATGTTATGTTGGACTCATTAACTAGAATTATTATTTTTAATTTCTTGATTGCAGGATACAAAGATCTAGCTCGACTGGACTCTAGATCACGGACAATTTAGTCTTGGCCCTTAATTAGGATGGCTAAATTACATTTGAGTATCATTTGATGGATATTTGCTATGAGAATTATGAATTTTATGAATCTACATATTATATGTATGGTTTTGAATATTGTAATTGAATGCCTGTAATTTTTTTTACGGTTGCAATAGGCTATTATCACAACCCACTTTTGGTTGCCACATGTTAGCACCACGAAAAGTATAAACTGTCGCAATAGTTTCTTGCAAGAAACATTTCACCCGTTGTGATACCTATTTATCACCATCAAAACTAGTATGTTGCAATTTCCTGTTACGACGACCAGAATATTTGTTGCCATAAGCTAAGGCCACAAGCGTAGCGGTTCGTGGCAAAATACCTAATACCATGAAAACAAGAATTGTTGCCATAGTTTATTGTCACAATTGACTATTGCCACGGAAGAGTATGCGCCACAAAATGAGCGTCGTTGGCATAGGTTGTTGCCACAAATGTCTATCGCCACGAGCTATCAGTCGCCATGATTTTTTACATGTTGCATTAAAGATATCTCCACAAAGCAAATTGTGGCATCAGGTGAGTGTTGCCACAGGAAAACATGTGGCAACTTCCCACATGGTTGTTGCTATAGCAGACTTTATTGCCACAATTGCTTTTTTGTGGCAATAACCTATTACCATGCGTCCAGTCGCAACGGCTGCCAACGAATGTTGTTTCGTGGCAATAGGTACTTATCGCCACAAATCGACATGTATTGCGACAACCAATTTTGTTGCAATAGACCCAGATCCTTGTAGTGAATTACTTTGATCTGTATATTTTTATGTGCAGCAAAGGTGGTGCCATGTTGTGCCTGTGAAGTGTACGTCAGGGTCGTCAGCACCATCACGCACCGGTGTCTGCGCCCGCTTATTGATGGAACATGTGTGCGCAAGTCGCCGCCCGTGCAGCTTAATCTACATCAACCCGCCGGAGCCGCGTTGAGCCGCCCTTGCCGCTTTGAGCCGCCGGGGTTATATTAAGTCGCCGATCTGCCTGAGCCGCCAGGACTATATTGAGTCACTGGTCTGCCTAAGCCACCTCTTTCGTGATAAACGGATCATCCGTCGTCCAAATAAATCAGGTGATATCCATCCAAGTTTGTTTTATTAGCACCTGTTGTTTTTGTCAAAGAACAAGTTTATCTTTGCCTTGGTCTGCAATATTGTTTATGCAGGGCAATTATTTATGACAAAAAGTAATGTTATACCGCGGAGATGGAGGCACGCCAACATTGTTTGGCATAGGTGGTTGTCGTTACTCAACGGACTCCCGCACCGGCTTACAACGCCGTGGTCGTCTCTCGTGACCGCGTCGGCTTACAACGCCGTGGCCGTCTCTTGCGATCACGCCGGCTTACAACAAGGAGGACAACTCACACGTCTGCGACCGGCTTACAATGTGACGGACAACTTACCCGTCCGCCCCCGCGGCCGACTCGGCGTCCGCGTCGTTTACCGCTCCTGCGATTGACTCGCCCGACCACACCGACTTACAACGCCACGGCCGGCTCATCTGTCTGCTCCCGCGGCCGACTCGGCCGTGATTGGTTTCAGCTTCACCGTGATGATCATCAACTCCGTGGTGGATAATTTCTGGCCTGACATATCAGGTGAAATCAATCCAGTAAATTTTTATATATTATATATATTGTTTTCTTTAAAAAGAGCAATTACTCTGGCTTGCGAGGTTTTTGATACAGGACAATTGTTCACTACATCAACACAATGTGGTTGACTCGCTTCGCCCGTCCGGAGCGGCTTACAACACCGCGGTCGGCTCATCTGTCTGTGCCGCCTCTGATGCAACGGTCGTCTTTACCATCCGTCTCTCGCGGGTTGGTCTATATAACCACACTGGGCCGCACCTGTATGCATGAGCTGTTTATTGAATATGAGCGAGTCACTGCTTGGGAAGCCCGGTTTTCTTCCGACAAATTGGAGGCAAATTATCATGTGTTATCAGCCGCCGTCTGCACTGGACGGCTCAATGGGCAGGCGCACAAGTCGCCGCCACTACAGTTTGGTTAACTTCAAAAACATCCAGTTGGAAGGAACCATTGGCCGAGTTGCTGACACGGCTCATAGGGGATCATTTATAACCCGCCGCAGTCACCTCAACATTTTGTGGATTCACATCGCGCTATGAACACTAATGTATACACCTTCTGCTATGGTCAAATATGGAGAATCTCAAGACAACTCCTCGAGTCGTCTTAAGACTCGGGGGCTACAATGGTATGACTCAGCAAGTCTTGCCAATATCCGGTTTAAAATCCGGTTCAAGAGAAATCTGTCTCTCACAAAGTTTTGAAGATCTCCATATCCGGTTTAAAATCCGGTTCAAAGGAAATTTATCTGCCACAAAGTTTTGAAGCTCTCAAATCCGGTTCAAAATCCGGTTCAAGGTAAATTTGTCTATCACAAAGCTTTGAAGCTCTCAATATCCGGTTTTTCCGGTTCAAAGAGAATTTATCTCTCGCAAAGTTCGAGTTCTCAGGAAAAATTAAAGGGACCAAAAAGAGTCTGTTACAAAGTACAACCCAAACATAGGTACCCTGCTTTAATGACCATTGGGAGCTGATCGTATTCGAATTTAGCTTAACCCTTTTGGTGTGACCCTGATCGTATTCGAATCAGAGTCGTTAAATATTCTCATGATCACTAGGGGGCTTCCTGTTCAAACATAGGTCATATTCGAACCAAAGAGAACATAGCTATCGGTACCCTCTTGATCGGCACACTGCCGAGCTCACTAGGGGGCTTCTTGATCGTATTCGAATCATAGCTCAACCCCTTTTGGGAACCGACGTGGATCGTATTCGAATCAGCGTCGTTAAACAACTCTCAAGGTCATTTGGGGGCTTCCTGTTCAAACATAGGTCGTATTCGAACCAAAGAGAACATAGCTATCGGTACCCTCTTGATCGGCAACGCCAAAGCCACTGGGGGCTATATGATTGTATTCGAATCTTAGCTTAACCCCTTTGGGACGGTTTTCTGATCGTATTCGAATCAGAAGCCTCAAAATTTTTGAAGTCTCTTTTTGCAAACAGTTTTCGGATTTTATTTGAAGCTCTTTTGATCATATCTAAAGTGTATATGAGTGGTGGCTATTTAACCTGGTTTGACTTTGGATAATAAGTCGCCATCATATGACAATCTTAAACATTTGGAAGTTTTGATTTCTAAAGGTTGGTTTATCACCCTTACTGCACAGGTCATGTAAACTAGCAGTACAAATTCAATATCACAATGGTTATATGTGAGATATTATGACCCGCCCTGCAGTAAACCGTCAAGGGATTTTGTGATCTACTTGTGTGCAGGATAAGACTACATTTGGGTGGTTACCCGTCCTGGCTTTTGATGTTAAGTCGCCAGGGCATATGTTGTTTAATCTTTGTGCAGGATTTACAGAGTTATGATTTACATAAATGATTAAGTTCAAGCCCATCATCAAAGATTGAAATTGGTGTCTCAAAAGGGTTATCAATTCTTGATTTTCTCAAAGGCTATAAGCCGCCGGGTTATAAAAGTCCCGGCTTACAATGGAGGCGTATTAAATTGCCATTGGCCAAGAGCCGCCGGGTATTTAAACTCCGGGTTTACTTATCAACAGATGAGGTATTCAAAGTCGCTTTGGCGCAATGGCTATTATTTTATCAATGGATATGATTTATTCTACAATGGAAGGAATAGTCCCGAGTCGCTGCAGGCTTACGACCCGTCACTTGGGGGCTACATTATTCAAAGTTGAGATTACATCAAATATGCAAGTCTCATGTCACTGCCAGCATGCACCATGGCACTTGGGGGCTAATGCAAAGTCACTTTTACTGGCCTTATTGAAGACCCGACTCATCACATTGTAATGAGCCAGCACTTGGGGGCTACCAATTGCTCCTGTCAACAATTCAAGGAAATATATATAAAGTCCCAGCTCAATATTATCTTACTGAGCCGGCCCTTGGGGGCTACACGTTACTGCTCAAATTTACATCATCATATTTACAAAGTCCCTGCTCATTATTGCATAATGACCCGGCCCTTGGAGGCTACACCGGTTGAAGTTTTGTGAGCATAAGACAATTACAAGTCCCAGGTTGATGCAAACATGACAACCCGTCACTTGGGGGCTACAGGTAACACGGATATAAGGAGAAATACTTTCGAATTCTCAGTTATGACCTGGTGTCTGCAACAATCATAGCCCGGCGTCATCAACAATTATGACCCGGTGTCAGCAACAATTATGACTCGGTGCCATCAATATTTACAAACCGACAATTTTGGTAATATTAAACCGGTAAGTTCTACATCGTTAAACCGGCTGAATATCAGATGAGTTTTTCAAGACCAATATTTCTTAAGCCGGCGTTTTGAAAGCCGACTCAAGTGGACTATTCTTCACAATTTTCTCTATAAGAGACCAATGTCAGCAAATTGACTCTGAAGCTGGCCCATTGACCCGAACTTTTCAAAAGAAGTATCTGGATTTTTTGTATTGACAAAGTTGAAACATACCTGCTAAAAGAAGATTTACTATGAGACCATGGACTATACATATTAACAAGGAAATGACAAGGACTTAAAGATGATCAGGTGCCGGTTCAGGAAAATATTTAACCCGGAACACAACCTATCAAGTTTGTTCTTGTGTTTATTTTACAGGATCAGTTTAACATTAATAAATCCAAATTAAACTGGGGGCTAATGTCGGGGATATACCACGCGGTATGACCCGGCCGGAAGTATGACCCGGCCGGACTTGGCGCTTCACCGTGACCTGCCGGAGGACTGGCGACTCACGGGTCTGGCGGCTCACTGTCAGACGACTCACGAGCCTGATGACTCACGGATGACCCCGACGGCGGGTCAGATAGAAGACTAGGCCCAAGGCCCAGAAGGCCGGCTCATGTGATGGTGGGCCGGCTTAAAAGGAAAGGGATGACGAATATTTCCTTTACGCGGAAGCAAGACCCGGACTTGTATTCAACTTGTAAGAAAAGATAGACTAGTCCTAGTCCTACTAGGACTCTGCATGTAACCCGCCCCTCTAACTTATATAAGGAGGAGCAGGGCACCTCAAAGAGGGACAAGTAACAAGAAACAATCTCTAGGGCTAGACACCGAGAGCCGGTTCCCGGCGACTCTCCCGTGATCATAATGAGACCTAGCCTCAAACAGCATGTAGGGTTGTTACCGGATGATGTTTCCCGGGGCCCGAAGCTGTCTAAATCCTTGTCTTGTGTTGCGTCTCTCGATTTCGATCAACCCCTCTCAAGCTACCGCATAGATGCGTTGGCCTCACGACTAAGTCCTCACACTAGGACATCTGTCGTGACAATTCCACGACAGGTCCCATTTTCAAACTCCCCCCCCCCCCCGACCGCCTTTCAGTTTTAGAAAAAACAAAAGAAAATGATGCAAATGTCAAAAAAATAAAATAAAATAAGTTTCCCATGTGATATGTGGTCTAGTTGTTGGAAAATTTTACAAATATGAATTTTGACTTTATTTGCAAAATCTCTCTGGAATTTGTAAAATGGGCATAACTTTTGCATACGAATTCAGATTAAAAAGTTTTTATATGAAAAATCATCTACTCGAAAAGTTACATAAGAATTTAACTGGGGAACCCCGTTAAACATTTTCAAAATCCTCAAAAACCTAACAGAAAAAAAGTTACGGGGCTTTTAAGATCTAGAGTGGAAAAAATCGAAAAAATTCCAAACTTACTAGTGGCGCACCATTTGCTAGGTGCGCCACTAGTAACAAAAAAATAGTTTCAATTTTTTTTTGGAAAAAATGTGGTCAAATCTGGTCAAACTGTGGTCAAACTGTGGTCAAACAATGGTCAAACTAATTATTCTAGAATATTAGTGTTACTAAATAATTATTTTAGTTATTTTGAATTTTGGTCAAATCTGGTCAAACTGTGGTCAAACAATAGTCAAACTAATTATTCAAGAAATATTAGTGTTTCTAAATAATTATTGTTTTTTAAAACAATAGTTTCAAACTCAAACAGTGAAATGTGTCACTTCATGCTCAAGCAAAATTCCTGAAGGTTAATAGGATTGACATCTTACTATTGTCAGGAAAACAACAAGTGCAGACTTGGAAACGAGGGAGAATAGAACCCGGAAGTTAAGCGTGCTCAGGCTGGGGGGTGGGAGGATGGATGACCGTTCGGGAAGTTAGATGATTTGGAATGATGAGGGGTGATTAGAGGATAAATTGAGCAGTGATGAGGGGTGGTGATTAGAGACTAGAGGCTAAAATAATTCAGAAATTTAAAAATCAAAAAAATTCAAAAAAAAATTTCAAAAAATTTAAAAAAAAATCATAAAATTTCCTTTAGTCCCGGTTGGTGTGGAGCTCCACGTGGCCGCGCCCTTTAGTCCCGGTTCGTGTAAGAACCGGGACTAAAGGGAGAGGCATTAGTAACGACCCTTTAGTCCCGGTTCGAAAACCGGGACTAAAGGGCCTTACCAACCGGGACAAAAGCCCCTTTTTCTACTATTGGCTCCAGCTCATTGTAGGATTAGAAAAAAAAATACTTCATTCCGAGAAAATTCAGGCATTATACTTCTAGATTAAATCACTTCTGCTACTCGCTGATGTTCCGTAGCGGTGTGCAACAAGTAGAGGAATTCACCTATAATATATATGTCAGTGATTGTGTATCTTCCAGTTCTATACACTCATCGGTGTTCTGTAGTGGCATGCGACTGACACACATTCACACTTGCTGCCCTATTAGGCTCGAGTCATGCAATCACCATGTCTCCATAGTATCTTAACTCATGTCGATGCCGCGTTAATGTGTTGTTAGGATTAAGGTGGATTAGTTAGGCGCTTGGATATTTTTAGCAAGGTAATACGTAACATTATTTCCTTTGTAAGCATTATGACAAGGAGATGTTGAATTTTTTAGGGGCAATGCTAGACCTACGTAAATTTTGTTATGTGCTATATGTAAAAAGCAACGCGGAGCATTATTAGTGGATCATTAGGGGGAAAGGGGCCCACCCCCTGAAATTAGGGGGGGAGGGGGGGGGGAGAAGATTAGATAGGCAGTTTACATATGTCTTCGTAGTGGGTTACGTAGATGTAGGGATTATCGTTTTTTTTAGGCAGCAGCTCAGCCGGCGAAGTTGTGTGCTATGCCAGTCACTACAGGGTAGAGCGCTTCCCCCCCCCCCCCCCCCCCCCCCCCCCCGCGCCAGCCTCAAAAAATAGCAATCTCACAGAACACATTTACTACTGCGTGTATCCATGTATAGCAAGTCACCATAGATAGAGATTCTGGCCCCTACGGGGGTAAAACAATGATGATCTCACAAAGAACATATTATTATATAGAAAGATAATGTATGCAAAGAACGAGAGAATACTGAATTGTGTTTTGTGTTGCCTTTTTTTTCTCTCGGTTTAGTTAGTCCTGTTGCATGTAAATTGGCAGTACAAGTTTTAAGCTCCATTGAAAAGCTATTGTGGTGATATTCGAATTTGTATAAATAAGCTATTTTTTAACCAAATTACATTCTTGTGTTAGAAGTTATTATTATCTGTGTTACCAGTAACAGGATGATATGTAAGCATGTAGTGTGCTTCCCTTTTGATCTAATAATCAACCATCCCCGTTTTCATAGATAATACATCTCTTAGCCTCTCCCCCATTTGATGCATCCATAATTATATAATTTTGATCCTCCCTCCCTGCCTGCCTCCACTAGTAGAAAACAGGGCCTCCCACCTCCCCTCTCCTCCTCCCACGGCCTCCTCCCTCGCCGCCGCCCAGCAGTGCCGCCGGGCAAAGCCCAGCTGGAAAGGGCAGTGGCGGGGCCTCCTTCTCCCCTCCACACGGTATCTACAGCCGGCGCGGGGCGGCTGCTCGTCTGGGGCTCTGGCCTACAGCGGGGGGCAGCACTGCGCCGCAACTCGAGGGTGGCACTAGTAGAAAAAGGGCCTATTGTCCCGGTTCGTAAGGCCCTTCTGTCCCGGTTTTTGAACCGGGACTAAAGGGTCGTTACTAATGCCCTAAGGCTTTAGTCCCGGTTCTTATACAAACTGGGACAGATGGGCCTCCACGTGGCCGGTGCAGCGAGCCCAGGCAGGAGGGCCTTTAGTTCCGGTTGGTGACACCAACCGGGACCAATAGGCATCCATGCGTCAGCAGGTAGCAGGAGCTGAGGTTTTTGATTTTTTTTCTGAAAGGGGGTGGTTTAGGGGGTAATTTAGGGTGTGTAATTAAGCTAGCTAACAGAGAGAAGTGTCCTCTCTAATTTCCGTGCTTGGTTTACCAACGCTACTGCTATGCCTAAACATGGCTTAGATTAAAGTGAAGGCAACATGTGGTGCATGTCGAAATGATCAAGTTTGGATTAGTACTACTTTCGACATGCACCACATGCTTGTTGCCTTCACTTCAATCCAATCCATGTTCATTTCACCCACTGATATATAATAACTCTTCATGTCCGCATCATGCATCATCATAATAACAAGTCCTACTAATCATCATCATACAACTTTTACTCGTTATTAATAACAAGTCATAAGATCATCATCCTCATAGTCATCGAACCAACCCTACTTAATTGTTCTAGGCACATGATCATCACTATTAGATAGGACCTAAATACCCTCTTTAAGGTAAAATAGCACAAAACAATATAGACCCTGACTCGCCATTATGAAGAATGGAGATCATCCTGTCTCCAATTCTTGCGCTTCGCTTCCTTTTGCTTCCAAGAACCTCCTTACGACTGTCCATACATTTTTTCCATTCCTTGATTTTCATGTCTCCACTTCTTTTAGAAATCCGGTATGGACAGTTCAGATTCGTAGGATGACCTGAACGTATGTTCAAAACATCAAGGCGACCACTCTGATACATCAGATGAGGCACACAATCCTCTGGGATTATCTGTTGAAAAACATAGTAATAACTTCATAGTTAGCAATGATGTACTAGTTTTAAAAGTATGCAAAAGATGCACGGATATCGTAATAGTAAAAAACCTTACCAGGGTATCTCCATAGTAGTTACCGCAGTTCAACACGTGCACTAGTGGCACGTATTGACCATAATGTGGAGGAGTTTTATAATAGATATTGTAATTCTCAAGATCAGTACAAAATCCGACCAGATGAGTTTTCTCCTTATAAGTTTAACTCAGAGCCATCGGTGTAGTAGGTTCTGTCTACCATGTTTCGCACATTGTTTGAACAATCAAAATAAGCTGCCAATGAAAATAAGTTGTCAACTATTTTGAAATGAACAATATAAATTAGCTAATAACTATGTTTGAGAAACTCACATAGCGGTAGAATTGGAGGCGTATCAACAAGGACCCAAATGTCCATATTGTCTTGCTCGATGTCAGGATCACCAAGATCCATGGTGACAAGCATACCCTCATCAAAACCATACATCTTGCAAAATGCTTCCCAATTTTTGCAACCAAAATGGGTTACGCTCTCAGAATTATACAGATTTATTTCAAAATCCATATCATGATGGGTCCTTAGGTGAATTTTCTTTGTTTCCATACTTTTATGGTCTTCAAAACTCATCCTCTCCAAGACGTAGCGTCTTGCATGGCATGGGATAAGCTAGTCGAATTGTAAAAGATGAAAAGTACATGTTGAAATAGTTGAAGTCGTGCTTAATTACGAAAAAATAACACTTGTCGTCGTTGCGTACCGTTTCAACATCGAAGGTCTCCTCCAGCTTAATGCTGAAGCGCCGATCTTCGTCCAGGTGAGGCCTGTCGCACAGACCTCGGTCATCGTGGCACCAGTCGCACTCCCCCGGGAGACTTTCGTCGTCCGAGTACGACATTTCCTATGTTCATAATTCAAATATTAAACGTCTACAATTAAATATATGTACTAAAAAAACCTAAGTTAGATCATTATTATTCATCATGGGGTTGACTATCGGTCTGTCGAGTCTTTTCTTGAAAACTCTCAGCTCACGTGGTGTATACATTCGAGTGCATTACATCAAAATGTCTAGCACACGGGAATGAAGGAGAAGCGACCCCCACGACAACAGTCGGGATTCTTCGTCCTCTCATATATATATGGTGGAACTCTCCCTTACTGATTCCTCTCTGACATTTGCGACCATCGGTGATGGTAGCTCCTCCTTTCGTTCCCGAGTGCATTACACCAAATTGTCTAGCACATGGGAACGATAGAGAAGCTACCCCCACGACAACAGGCGGGATTCTTCGTCCTCTCATATATGGTGGAGACTCGACAGACTTAAAGTCAACCCGAAATATCGTTTAATTATCTTTCTAAAAAAGAATTTGGCTGGTCTCACCTCGAGGTCGGAGGGGGTCGGTGACGGGGACGACGGCGGGGATGATGGAGGGGGGCTCCTAGATTTCTGCGAAAACAAAAACCCTATAAGCTATCAACTAATCATATGCATACGCCTTGCATAGTGCTCTCCAATTTTATCATTCAAAGTAGGAGTAGTTTTCCAATTTGAGCATTCAATAAGCAAAATCAAATCGCAAAATAAAGTAGTATTCAAATTAGGATGCATTCAATTATAAGCAAAACTACATCATCTCCATGCGTCCGTACATCGTCGAATATTATCACTAATACACCTCGAATACTATCATACATATAGCATCGCTAGTACAGCTAGAACCGTAGCGCCCGACGGGTATCGGCGCGGGCGATGGACACCCAAAGAGAAGGAACCATCACAGGATCATAGCTCCAGTGAGATCCCTGAAGAACCTGCCAGGTATTGTCGAACCTGCCCTCCAACGCAACCATGTAGCGACGGACGTGCTCGTCCTCCTCGCTGACACGGTGACGTACCACCTCCGCAGTTGCGTCATAATCACGTGGCAGTCATGAAAGTTTAGGTTCTGGAACTTTTTCTCTGGCATATTTATTATTCCCTTTATATTCGACAAGAAGCCAGTCGGGACCTTCGTACTAAGCAGGCATTCAAAGAAGATTTCACTACAACAAAAACATCGCGTGTAGTCGCTTTTTCTGGGTCTCTTTTTTATTCGTCTCTACACTCATGAACACTAGCGATCTAAAAACGCTTCTTAAGACGTTTTCAGAGCGCCAAAAACTTTTGATTGTAATTAGCCTTCAATAAAATAAGTATTTTATTTTAATTAACTTAGAGACGATCTGTGAGACGTTTTTATGTGCGACTCTATTCTTAGAGACGATTTGTGAGACGTTTTAATGTGTGACTCTATTCTTAGAGACGATTTGTGAGACGTTTTAATGTGTGAATCTATTTTTATTTTATACTAAAGAAAAGAGATAAATACTCCCGGAGTCTTAGAACTTGTACGGCCAGCTTGGTGCATAAAATTGCAAAATACATGTTTTCTGATCGTTTAACTTGTCCTCTCATTCATATACGGTGCTTTCTATCGTATCCAGATTTACCATGTGAACGCGTGGCATGCCAACATGGCGAGGGCCCACCCTCAGTGGTTGAGGCGGTGGGTAGCCCGCGTGCATGGTTTTTTTTCAAAAAAAGCATTGTTGCATTTTTCTTTTGCGGGTGCATTTTATTTATCTTCGCAGAAAATCCTAAGCAATCGAACACACAACCTTCTCTGATTCGGCCGCATAAATAGCCACTAGACCAGACTATTAGATTTATATAATACGGACCGTAGGAATTAAAAATTTAAAATAGAAATCAAAATGGGAAAAGGGTGTGCAAAAAAGAAAGCCCCGTTCAATCCTATTCCATAATAAGCTCGTCGCATGTGCGAGCGTCAATCATCCGGCCACAATGACACTTCCATACTTTAATTTTTTAATGTTTAATTATTAACTATTAATATACAATAAATAAAGTAAGGCGCGCTTCTCCAAAATTTTGGTTTGTTCACTGTCTAGGATTATTTTCGTCCACGGGGAGCTGCTAAAATCTTATGAGAAATGATTGTGTTCAACCGACGAATCCTATTTTTATGTCGACCTCCTCCGCCATTTGACATGTGTCCCATGGTCCTGCAGAACACACACCCTTTTCTAGAAACTTTGCGCGGCATCACATCTCCTTCCCATTTCTTTCGTTCGTCTTTCAGCTCCACTGGGGGGAAACAATCGCCGCGTGCATGGCGCTCGTGCTTGCGACTGGTCTGCGCCCCAACCGCAGTTCGCCGTCAAGGCAGGCCTCCACCGTCGCCCTTCCTTCCTCTCATTTTTCTCCTCCCACACCCCTCTTTCTTTCCCAACCGGACCGAGCTCTTGAAGCCATGACAACCATCGGAACCTTCTTGGGCCGTTGTCGCCAGCAGCACCGCTGCCGCGAGACAAGTTTCTGCAACAACATGCGAACAGCCACTTATTGTAGTTTTTTTATTGTTTCGGCAACAAGCCTTTTGTTGCAGAGAAAACGAGCGCAACACTACGTTTGTTGCAAATGGGCAACAACCAAGTTTATTTTGTATAGCAAAGGTCTTGTTTCTGAAACATAGGCCATATTTGAAAGAAAAAACAGTTCAACAGAAGCGCAACAAGGCTCGTGTTGCAAAACGCCGAGTGAAGCACAAGCCTTGTTGCAATGGTTGATGCGCACTCATGGGAAGAAGATCAGACGGTTGTCAAGCTCGTGATCCTACGGCTACCGAGGCGGCAGATGTTTCTAAACATCACTCGGCCGAAGCATAGCATGCCCCAAATCATATGTGTCAAAGGTGGTAAAAAAAATCTACGACTCAAAACAAAACTATAGATTTTTGGCGCACCGTTGGGCCTTCATGCTGGGCCAGCCACACCAGTGAACAATATGAATATAACTCAACCCCAAAAAAATATTGCAAGAAACAGAATTTGAACTAGCGACCTCGAGGCTCGTGTTGCAAAACGCCGAGTGAAGCACAAGCCTTGTTGCAATGGTTGATGCGCGCTCACGGGAAGAAGATCGGACGGTTGTCGAGCTCGTGATCCTACGGCTCCCGAGGCGGCGGATGTTTCTAAACATCACCCGGCCGAAGCATAGCATGCCCCAAATCATATGTGTCAAAGGTGGTAAAAAAGTCTACGACTCAAAACAAAACTACAGATTTTTGGCGCACCGTTGGGCCTTCATGCTGGGCCAGCCACACCAGCGAACAATATGAGTATAACTCAACCCAAAAAATATTGCAAGACACAGAATTTGAACTAGCGACCTCAAAGATTGATGTGCAGTCCAGTGTCCTACTAACAGGACTAACGCATGCTTGTTTAAACTCGGGGGTTAGACCCTACTTGATCAGTCGCGCAACCTACGTGTTAGCTTTTTTTTTAGGGGGATCCGTGTCAGCTAATGCGCCCAACAAGCTGGGCCTGAACCTGCGCTCCCTGACGAAAACCTTGTACGGCCCAAGAAGTATGTGGTGCAATACGCTGACCAATTGATGAGACAGCTAATTGTTCACAGACCCAAAAGAAATGTTCACTTAATATTTTTGTTCAGTTTTTCAAAAAATGTTCACGTTTTCAAACTTTGTTCAAAATTTCAAGATTTGTTCCCATTCCCAAAAAGTGTTCACAGATTGAAAAATGTTCGAGATTCCCAAGAATGTTGGCGTTTTTAAAAAAAAATCGAGGTTTCATTTTTTCACAAATTTCAAAATGTTCATGTTTTCAAATTTCTTCAAAATTTCAAAAAACTTTCCAGTTTCCAAAATTATTCACAGATTAAAAAAGTCCGAATTTTTAAAAATGTGTTCAAAATTTGAAAATTATCGCATTTCAAAATATAATTCACTTTTTCGACAAAAAATACGCTCAAATTTTCCATAAATGTCTTTTCAAATCTCGGTGCTGCAGTGTGTTCTTTACATATATTACGCGTTAGCAAATCAACAACATCTTTTTGTTCTAGCGGCTAATAGTGTTCACTCTGTATTATGAGGTTGCGATTCAGCTTCTTCCTAGCGCACTGCGGTTTTCTAATTCTTTCTATCGCGCACTAAAGAAAACATCCTGTTCGCTCGCCCCAGTGGGCCGGCCTAGCCGCGGGACTCCCTATATGGCGCCTGCGTTCTAACTGTTGGACCTCTTCCACCACAGCGCGCGTGCACCATCATCGTGCTAAAAATAGGATTCCCACCTTGTGGTATTAATGCCATGGATATTTCGTTTAAATAGTCCCACATGGCCGGACATGGAGTATGTGAGCTCGAGCTCACATGCACCCTTTGCTACAGTAAAATTGAAAAACATATTTAAAAAGTTCAAGAAAATCTTTTTTTTTTGCAACAAACATTGATGTGTGTTTCACATGCATTCCAATTTTGTGATGAAATAACATTTGTGGAGGCCTCAGCAAAAAGATAAAATAATGCTTAAAAAACTGTTTTTGGAAGCATTTTGATTGTGGGTTCTGGATAGGAAAACATGCTAAGAAGTTGTGGTGGAGGCTAAGAAGCCGTGGCGCTGTTTGGTAATGGAATTGGCGTGTGGTGGCATGTGTGCATGAAGAAGTTGACTCATGTTTGATTGTGGGTTTTGGATAGGCGAACATGCTAAATTGCGGTGGAGGCTAAGAAGATGTGGTGCTATTTGGGAATGGAATTGGTGCGTAGTGCCATGTGTGCATGAAGAATCTGGCTCGTGTTTGATTGTGGGTTTTGGATAGCCAAACAGGCTAAGAAGTTGTGGTGTTTCTTGGGAATGGAATCGGTGCATTGTCGCATGTGTGCTTGCGCCAAACTGTCAATTTGGTCAGCTGCACAAATATAATTTCTCCATTTAGTGGTACTAGACCGCAATGACCCCAATCTTGCAGAAGCCTGGGCCCTCGACCGATCCAACACCCAGACATCATCCAAGAAAGCAAAAAAGAACGTTGGAAAGAGCATGTCGAAGGTGTAAGCCATGAGAGACTATCTGCTGAACATAGCGTATCATGTGATTGATTTCAAATCAGTGCAATCACAAGGTGAGTGGAGGTACTAAAAGATAGGATTAACCGCAGAGGAGCATCGGCCACCACTGAGAAGGCATGCAGCGGCGAGCATGCCAGTGCTGGAGGATGGCGTGTGCCTATAAGCCCACAGATCCAATGCTTTGTAGCCTAGATGAACTTCTGATCTCCCATCTACCTAGTAGTATGAATTAACGAGCTCTAGTGTAGATTCCAATCGGTCCCTTGGATAACCTTTGTAATACTCTTCGCATTTATTTATTTTCTAATCTTCTAAAACGAACTACTCCCTCTAATCCATATTATTTATCGCTCAAACGGATGTATCTAGACATATTTTAGTGCTAGATACATCCGTTTAAGAGACAAGTAATATGGAACGGAGGGAGTATCTAATAATCCCGGAACCGAACATACCTAATAGGCAGGTTGCCACACTGCTAGTGGGCCCAACCGACGCTCACCTTGTCACAAACTCCTCTGTGGCTCGATTTTGCTCCCATGCTGCTCGAAGGAGTTGCCGTAAGCCAGAGCTCCTCCGCGGCTCGACGCCGCTCTTCCCAGCCGGAGCTCCCAGCTGCCACAACTCCAGAACAGAGTACCAGTGGCGGACGCAAAATCGCTATGAATAGCGGACGGGAGGCCCATCCCTGGTACATTACTTACCAGTGTTAGGTGGCTTTGGCTGCCTGCCGACGGTGAAACTCCTCAAAATTATTCCCTCCATACACAAATATAAGACATTTTAGATATTTCATTATGAACTGCATATGTACTTAAGTGAGTGAACAAATATATTAAAATACATCCACATGCATCTGAACCAGAATAGAGTATGAACGTCTTATACTATATTTTTCATGGAGGGGATATACTATTTATTGTAGATCGAACGGATATTAGGGGCTTGTATTACCATTTGTTTTAATTATTTTAAAAATACTAAAAAAAATTGTGCACGCAAACTATTTTTCGCTTTATCAAATTGGGGTTCCTATTTTTGTTTACCGCCTAGGCTTCCCGCGTTTCTGCTGGATTATTTCCGCTCCACGTAATCCTTCCGCGTCTTTTTCCCACCCCACGCCGCCATCTCCCCACCTCCGGATCAGTTCCAATCTACGCCGGCACCTGCCCATCCTGTGCGCCGCCCATTCCCACATACGGCGCCGTGGATGCTCACCCAAGTGCTAACCTCCGCCGCGAGCTCCGGACTCTGCCGGTGACTTCCTTTTCTCCTCCGCCAACAATCTTGCCAGTTGGAGCCCCGTCGGCGTCCGACTTCCTCACCGTCGACAAGCCGCGCTCCTCACGGACGTCATCGTCACCATCACCAAGTTGCATCCATGCCGAGGTCATCCTCTGCCAGAAGCTCCACCGTGTGTTGCGTCGCTAAACCGTCCACAGGCAGCTCTCGGCACCGTCCAATATCTTCAGACATCCGCCCCGTCAAGCAGGTGATTCCTTGAATCCCATCTCCTCTATAATTTTAGCATTAAATCAGTGAAATTAGCCTCCTTCATTTAGGGCATGTTCGGTTCTTGGGGTTTGATTCGCCGAATCAACACCTACGGTTTCAGATTAACCCCTCCTGCGACTCTATTCCCCATGGGGTTTCAGTTTCCAATCCCTGTATAATCTTCCCATTCACCAGGCTGTTCGGTAACAGAAGGGATCAAAGGAGGATTGGCGGTGACAATGCTAAATGGTAATCATCCATGACTAGTAATTTGACAGTGACACACTGTGATGTGACAGTCAGATGGCATTTTTTCTGCACAACAAAACTACTGAATTAAATGGTCAACAAGTTGCAGTCAGATGAAAAGCTAGTATATAGCCAAGAGCCACACACATTGCAGAGATATCATGGTTTTAGTTAACTTGTACAACGAAATATGCAATTTTTTACATCCATATTTTCACCCAACACGTTTTGTTTCTATGATCTTCTCACAACAGAAATAGATGGCAGTAAACCCTAAACATAGTTCAAGCAACAGGTGCACACAGACATGCCGACCACTCTGGCGAACCATTTGTTTCACTATACAACAAATTCAATCATACAACCTCAGTACCTCTAACCCTGATATATACTGTAATCACTGGCGGAGCTACGGCAAGGCCAAATTGGCCGTGGCCCGCCCAGGATTAGAGGGAAAAAATATTCTAAGAAGCCTAGTCTCGCATAGCACGCAGCAGACCGGATATAGAGCAACAATGAAGATACAGAGCAAGCATGCAACACTACAGCAGCCTCGCGTAGCACTCATTCCTCGAAAAGAAAAAGCACGTGGTTGTGGCCTGTGTAGCTCTTAGTGTCCGGCCTCGCCTCAAAGCGTAGCAGTCTGTAATAATCCCGAAATTCCTTTACTGTACGCACCTTATCCTTTTACCATATCTAGACCCTTCTCTGTATAATTGTGTTTTCAAACACCTAGATCATATCTGAAAAACTGATGGGTATTTATAATAGCCAAAGACCCTTAACTGGTCATTAAGGAAACTGGATTTGTTGTGGAACATATAAATAAGCCATTTGGCTTGAACCTACAAAGAGACGACAATCTCTGATTGTTAGTACTATCAGCTAAGAAAACAAAAGGTCAAATTTCTTTTGTTTTTTATTGCGTAGTATAGCTAATGTTGGAGAAATGGAGACATTCTATGTGGTCGCTCTACATTCCTTGCATGCTAGTAAGAACATGACTCAAGCTGTATGTATGCAGTTTTCTGCCACTTACAGTTATTTTCCTATTCCATCTCACATGGTTTAGTTGTTTATATAGATAATGCAGTGCAATGCATGACCTTGACATATGCTTATATACACACTTTCCCTTCATTATCTTATCGATTAATTTATGATTTTATCATTGTTTTGGCCAAGATATAATATCAAGTATAATGTAGAAGACTAGAAATGAGCTGAGTACGATGGATTTGTTCATAAGCAAAAATTCTCTGGACAGAAATGGAGAAATAAAATTGTAGTCGTGGGAAGTGATGAAGTTGGTATACATCTCTTTCTCCGAAGATAAAGTGTGGGTATTAATATATTATTATCATGTTCTTGTTTCAGGTTCAGCAGAAGAGTTGTTGGCAGTGACCTACCACATGTAGAAGCACCTGACAATGTGGATGCTCCACAGAATGTTATGCAGGTGATGCAATAGTTTCTTCACTACTAAGTTAGCGCTAGTTTTTTCTAATACTTAAAAACAATTGTTCATCATAAGTTGCAGGAATTGCATCCTAGCAATTGTGCGAGAACCAAAGAGGATCACACCAGATCGTCTTTACTACATGAACACATCATTGCTAAGGTATCAAACAATGTCTGCGTGTACATAAATTTCTGCTTCGCTATTAAACAATGCCTTTATTTTGTACTCCCTCCGTAAAGAAATATAAGAGTGTTTAGATCACTAAAATAGTGATCTAAACACTCTTATATTTGTTTACAGAGGGAGTACAAGTTTACTTACAACTGAAAGGAACCTCAACTGTAGAGGCACACATTGAAAAGTTTGATAGGGCTAATCAAGGTGCAGAATCAACCATACCAAGACGAGCAGTTCACTAGCCAGGTATACTCAAACCACATATCCGAAGAAACGTAGTGTCCTGTTTTGTACAAGTAGGGTATTTTGCCTGCTGTTGTTTTTTTACAAGCAACATGATATCATCATGGAAATAATTATTTCCAAGATTTTGGTAATACATGTGCTAATACTATTTATTTTCAATGAACTGCTAATACTAGTTTCACAAAAGAATAAATGGTACTCATGAACTAGTAGCAGCAGCAGTAGCATGTGACCCTAATGCAACAAAATGAGATAATCATGGAAATCTGTAGTACTCCCTCTGTTTTCAAATATAAGTCTTTCTAGAGATTCCAACAAGTGACTACATACGGAGCAATATGACTGAATCTACACTCTAAGATATGTCTACATACATCTGTATGTTGTAGTCCATTTGAAATGTCTAAAAGACTTATATTTAGGAACGGAGGGAGTACATGATAAGATGAGTTCGCCTCTTTGTCATGGGAAAACTTTGTTTTTGCCACTCTAGCTTTTGACCACTTTGCTTATGCCACTCTAGAATTTGACATTTCACTTTTGCCACTTAGTTTTTTACAATACATCACAATTACCATTCCGTGGCAAAAGCAATAATTTTAGAGTGGCAATTGCGATACGTTGTCAAAATCTAGAGTGGCAAAAGTGAAATAAAAAGTTATTGCTTTTGCCACTGAATGGCATTTGTGATGTATTGTCAAAAACTAAGAGTGGTAAAAGTGATATGTCAAATTCTAGAGTGGCATAAGAAAAGTAGGCAAAAGATAGAGTGGCAAAAACAAAGTTTTCCCGTAATAATATCACTGATGAGCACTATGTAAAATCCTGGAGCTGACATAGAAAAGAGTTCAATTTAGAAGTGTATATGGTACAACTAGGAACCAGGTAGAATCAATATGTACATAATAAGGTTGACAATCTAGTGCATTTGTTATATATGATAAAGACCTATCAATTATATTCCCTGATTAGTGTGTCCATTCATGCGTATTCTTACTGAAATAAGTGCGATTTTTCTTGAAATAATAGGGAAAAGATTGAAGTAATTGTTTTCTGTTCATATTAACAAGTGAAGTCGTGGCCAGAGGAACTTTAGTGAATAAACATATCACATATGTAGTTTGAGGAAGCATGCTTGGAGAGCAATATGTTGGTGTTTCTATTCATCACAGCATTCCAAATCTTGACGATGAGAGACTTATTAGATTGTATGAAAATAATCCAATCCAGACAGTAAGGGATACTATTGATTATGTTATTGCTTGGCCTCAATCACATGTAAGTCCACTTCCATACAAGCATCGGGTATGCTCCAATGTCCATTAAGGTATATAATTTATGAAGAATCATTGTAAATTTTTAGGTCAAAAATACCCGAGCCAATCGCTCCAACAACACTACAAAAACATTCCTACTCCAACACAACCAGAAAACAATGGTATGGTACATCTCTTACAATTCATCAAAGAACATTTCATCGTGCACTAGTCCAAAAGCTTATGTTCATGTAAACTTTTCTTTGTTTCCTTTCTTTTCAGGAAAGCTAAGGCTTTAGAGGACTGCATTGCAGGATCCAGGAGCAGCTGCAGATGGATTAATTTTTAAATGAACAAATATAATGAATTATGTATAGATTTTAGCATCATAGGAAAACTTGGTTCTAGTTTGCAGGATATTTTCTTATTTATTTGTATCTTTCATATGAATGTCTGATTTGATTCAGTTGTGAACTCCGCACACTTTTAATACATGTATTTGTTCCTACTAATTAGTCCACTGGATTTTCTAGTGAGGATGCTTGTGCGAATGGAATTGGTGATGTGAACCGAGGTTTTCATGTAATGACATTTGATCAGACCGCGCATGCATATGTGTCATGATGAATTAATCAAATTAGAAGTGATGAAACATAAAGTCAAAGTAAACCAAATATTATTTAATGTAAAATAATTCATAGCTACAGAAAAACTTATGTATATTTAGAAACGAATATGACGTCTCAACATAGCGTGTATAAGCATCGGGTACATGATGAAACCTCTACTCCCGTGGAGACGTGCTTTGAGCGTGTCTAACATAACGTCTCGACATGTATAGAGACGACTTTGAACGTCTCAATAAAACGTCCCATGTCATGTACACGCGCTTAGCAAGCGTGTCTACCGGTTTTGAGACGGTCCATGGGAAGACGCTCCAAGGACGCTTTACCAAATCGACTCTACAATTGCCTAGAGATGAAATACCAAGTCTCTAGCCATGGAATTTGACGTCTCTACATGCAGATTTTCTTGTAGTGTTTCTTTCTCTTCTTTGGTAAGAGCGTAGCTGGCAGGACCTTCATACTGCTTTGGAGGCATGCCGTCTTTTTCGTGCAAACGTTGCAGGTCCTCCCGTGCCTCAGCTGTATCTTTTGTCTTCCCATACATGCCCAAGAAGCCTAGTAGGTTCACGCAAAGGTTCTTCGTCACGTGCATCACGTCGATCGAAGAGCGAACCTCTAGGTCTTTCCAGTAGGGTAGGTCCCAAAATATAGATTTCTTCTTCCACATGGGTGCACGTCCCTCGGCGTCATTCGGAACAGCTAGTCCGCCGGGACCCTTTCCAAAGATTACGTGTAAATCATTGACCATAGCAAGTACGTGATCACCGGTACGCATGGCGGGCTTCTTCCGGTGATCTGCCTTTCCTTTGAAATGCTTGCCTTTCTTTCGACATTGATGGTTGGTCGGAAGAAATTGACGATGGCCCAGGTACACATTCTTCCTGCATTTGTCCAGGTATATACTTTCAGTGTCAGCTAAACAGTGCGTGCATGCGTGGTATCCCTTGTTTGTCTGTCCTGAAAGGTTACTCAGAGTGGGCCAATCGTTGATGGTTACAAACAGCAACGCGTGCAAGTTAAATTCCTCCTGTTTGTGCTCATCCCACGTACGCACACCGTTTCCATTCCACGGCTGTAAAAGTTCTTCAACTAATGGCCTTAGGTACACATCAATGTCGTTGCCGGGTTGCTTAGGGCCTTGGATGAGAACTGGCATCATAATGAACTTCCGCTTCATGCACATCTAAGGAGGAAGGTTATACATACATAGAGTCACGGGCCAGGTGTTGTGGTTGCTGCTCTGCTCCCCGAAAGGATTAATGTCATCCGCGCTTAAACCAAACCATACGTTCCTTGGGTCACGTGCAAACTCAGCCCAATACTCCCTCTCGATTTTTCTCCACTGCGACCCGTCAGCGCGTGCTCTCAACTTCCTGTCTTTCTTACGGTCCTCACTGTGCCATCGCATCAACTTGGCATGCTCTTTGTTTCTGAACAGTCGTTTCAACCGTGGTATTATAGGAGCATACCACATCACCTTCGCAGGAACCCTCTTCTTGCAGGGCTCGCCGTCAACATCACCAGGGTCATCTCGTCTGATCTTATACCGCAATGCACCGCATACCGGGCATGCGTTCAAATCCTCGTACGCACCACGGTAGAGGATGCAGTCATTAGGGCATGCATGTACCTTCTGCACCTCCAATCCTAGAGGGCATACGACCTTCTTTGCTGCGTACGTACTGTTGGGCAATTCGTTATCCTTTGGAAGCTTCTTCTTCAATATTTTCAGTAGCTTCTCAAATCCTTTGTCAGGCACAGCATTCTCTGCCTTCCACTGCAGCAATTCCAGTACGGTACCGAGCTTTGTGTTGCCATCTTCGCAATTGGGGTACAACCCTTTTTGTGATCCTCTAACATGCGATCGAACTTCAGCTTCTCCTTTTGACTTTCGCATTGCATCCTTGCATCGACAATGACCCGGCGGAGATCATCATCATCGGGCACATCATCTGGTTCCTCTTGATCTTCAGCAGCTTCCCCCGTTGCAGCATCATCGGGCACATCGTCTGGTTCCTCTTGATCTTCAGCAGCTCCCCCTGTTGCAGCATCACCGTATTCAGGGGGCACATAGTTGTCATCGTCCTCTTCTTCTTCGCCGTCTTCCATCATAACCCCTATTTCTCCGTGCCTTGTCCAAACATTATAGTGTGGCATGAAACCCTTGTAAAGCAGGTGGGTGTGAAGGATTTTCCGGTCAGAGTAAGACTTCGTATTCCCACATTTAGGGCATGGACAACACATAAAACCATTCTGCTTGTTTGCCTCAGCCACTTCGAGAAAATTATGCAGGCCCTTAATGTACTCGGAGGTGTGTCTGTCACCGTACATCCATTGTCGGTTCATCTGCGTGCATTATATATAATTATGTGTGTCAAAAGTAAGAAAATCAGACAAGTATCTATCTAAAGTAAGAAAATCAGACAAGTATCTATCTAAAGTAAGAAAATGAGAAAGAAGATAAGAACAAGAGGCTCACCACGGTGGTGCCGGTGACGAGATCGGCGCGGGCGATCGACGGCGGTGAAAACGGGGACGGGGTGTGACGGACCGCTAAACCTAGACAAATCTCGGGAAAAATGGAGCTCCGAGGTCGAGCTTCGAGATGAGAAAGCTTAACTAGTGTGGCTCGGGCATTTCATCGAACAACTCATGTGCATAGGAGGTGAGCTAGAGCACCCAATGCCCTCCCCCTCGCCGGCCAGCAAAAAACAGAGCACTGTGGAGTGCTCTGCTGCGGCGATGGGGTATATATAGGCAACTTATTTGTCCCGGTTCATGGCAGGAACCGGAACTAAATCCCCCCCCCCTTCTGTACCGGTTCTAGGCACGAACCGGTACCAATGGCTGTTGGCCAGGAGCGCGGCCCATTGGTCCCGGTTCGTGCCTAGAACCGGTACAAATGGATCCAGACGAACCGGGACCAATGCCCACAAGGCCCCGGCCGCCCCCCTGGGCTCACGAACCGGGACTAATGCCCCCCATGGGTCCCGGTTCGTGAAGAACCGGGACTAATGGCTGGCCAGGCCCGAATCAATGGCCCTGTTTTCTACTAGTGTGGCGACAAAGATGCCGGGTGGCGTCGCGGCGGCGACCGCCGCGGCAAGGCCAAATTGGGCGGTGGCGGGCCGGCGTGCCTCCGACCAGATCCCCGCGGATTCGGTCTCGGGTGGCGACGGGCGTCGCGGGGTGGCGGCGGAGGCCCATCCGGGGCTCGGCGCAGGGAGGGGGGCTTGCAGCAGGGTGGCTGCAACCTCGTGGTGGCCTAGTCTTCCGGCGGCGGTTCGTCTGTGATTGACTTGGGTGAGCTCCCTCCCTCCTCTACGGTTTCTACTACGGGCTCATCAGTCCGGGGTGGCTCCATTGTGCGGTGTGGGTGCGCGCGAGGCCTACCGGAGGTGGCAGGGGAACTCGGGAAGGGGTCAGGGTGCCCCCTCTGTGGCATCTGGCGACTGCTTCGGGTGGCTGCCGGAGTTCCCCTGGCCCAGATCTGGCCGCCAAGGACACCAACCCTGCCAAGGTGTCGGCTTTGGGATGGAAGGGAGGTCTTCTGCTCCATTCTGGTCGGCCGCGTCGGTTTGGTGTATCCATGGATAAGGGTGGGGCTCGGATGCCATGGCGGCGGCCAGGTTGGTGGTAGCCGGGGTACTCGTGGGTGGAGCACACGGCTCGGGCACTGTCCGGGGTCACCATGGCCGTGTGGGCAGGATGTTGACCGGGGTGTGTCGTTCAATGGCGGCGTTGCGGTTGCCCGTAACCCAATCCGATGACGGTGAGTGTTGGCCGGGGTGAAAACCCGCTCTCTCTTGCCAGGCTGGCGGCGGCGTTCTGGCGTCGTCCCCTTCTTGAAGGCGCCCTCGCGGCATCTCATCTGTCGCCGTGGTGCTCCGAGGGAAACCCTTATCCTTGGATTGGGCGGTGGTGACGCTACAGTGTCATTCCCTTGTTGAAGGCACCGCCTTGGAGCCCATTGTTCGTCATACACAGCTTCTCCTCTTCGCAGGGGCTCTCCCACAGTTGAGGGCCCCGACAACTCCGTAGTAGTGCTTAGTGTTTCATCTGATGTTTGCTAGGATTTTGTTGGGATGGGGTTGCTGTTTTCAGCGTCCTTGTATCCAGCCTAGGGTCTCTCTCTCTCTCTCTCTCTCTCTCTCTCTCTCTCTCTCTCTCTCTCTCTCTGTGTGTGTGTGTGTGTGTGTGTTGGCCGGTTTCGGCTTGTTCGGTGATGGTTGCTTTATATATAAAGCGGGAGAAACCCTTTTTCGTCAATAATTATATAATTTTTTGTCCAGTATTGTTGGTGTCGGTTTGAAGACTGCATCTTCTCCATTTTTGTCCAGTAATATATACTGTCATGCTGCCTTCTTCCATCATTATGTTCCTCATAGCAACTCTATATTATGTTTAATGTCATGTTCATATACTACTGGAATCAAGCTTATATGTTTGAAACTAACTGTGCATAGCAATCCAATTTTTTTAAAGTGGCGGTACTCCTAACATTTATATCCACCTTATGCTCACATGGGAGTTTTAATGTGGCCCCAAGTGAAGATGAGTTCCGATGATACTTGTTTGCAGTTCAGCGGAGCATCGGTGAGGACTTAATCTAGAACGATTGACCCAGACCCCCTACTGAAAAGAAGCCTGCTCCCATTTGCTTTGATTTGTGCCATCCCCCATGATAGACATAGAGCAGCTATACTGGTATAGCAAAGGGAAATGCTGATGTAGCAAAAATAAGAATCTAGAATGTATGTTGCTGAACTTATGTGCCTAAGAAGGGTCGTATCAATTTAGTTTTCTGTTCAAATGCTAAATTTAGCTTGTAGAAGCTGGCTTTATCCCTCTTTGTTGATAGTTATTGCTTCAGAAGTTTCTATATCTTGTACTTGCACCTATTTATAGTAACATCATCACTGGCTTGCGATGCCTGCTCTTTGTTAATTAAGGTTCCATGTTGACATCACTTGTATTCACATTTGTTGTAAATATCTCCTTCCTAAGATGTGAAATCGAACAGCCTGTGTACAATGTTTATTGAACTTCTCAAATTTTGAGCGTCAACGATTTCTGTTGTTCAATTCTTTCGGAAACATTTCATCATTTTTTTATCCTAAGATGGTGGATTCCCTCTCAGTTGGGGTAATAGAATCTTTATCTTTTAGACTAAGGCATAGAACTTTCAAATAGATCGAGATTGTTTAGATAATATACCCTGTCCAAATGTGAAGTATTTATACCGTCTATATTTAGTTTAAAATCTTCAAATATTCTTGATGTCTTCAACATTCTATTTTTTTTTATGTTATGACCTGAACCTTTGCGAGAGAGGTTTTTTAGGGCCAGTACACAAGACTCTAATTCAAACCAACTAAAAGTCTGTCGGACCTTAGAACAAAGCTCTAACACAAGCACAAGCTACAAGAAAGCACAATACTTCAAACCATTAAAACAAAGGTATACAAATTATATTATATCCCTAACAATTGAGAGCTAGAACAGACGGGTGCAGCAACACGCGCCATCAACGATCTAGTAATCCAAGAACGTACGGACCTTCACTCATGCTCTGGTAGTTTCAAGAGCGGCTCAGGTACTCAATGGCAACCGCGGCGTGAAACGCAGCTCCAATAGGAAGAACATCCTCATCGAGGACGAAATGTGGGGAGTGCGCGGGACGAACCATATCCATGGTGGTCTCGTTGCCTACGCCGATGAAAAAGAATGCGCCCACGGCTCTCTGCGCGTAGAACGCGAAGTCCTCGCTGCCCATGCTCCGGGGAGCCACCTTCACATTAGCTTCCCCGAGCATGGCCTCGGCCACTTCCTTGGAATGGGCATACATCCCTTCATCGTTGACGGTGGCTGGGTAGTGCTTTAGCTTCTCCTCCATGAAGTCGACAGTGGCAGCACAGCGATGCACGGCAGCCTGGGCTTCTATGATCTTCCAAGAGGCATCAGGTTGTCAGTACCTCATGTCAAATGGTCGACGAAAGCATTGACTGGAAACTTCAGATAGGAGAAAATGCATCGGATGTTATAATTTGTCCTACCTCTTTGACCCTTTTCATTAGATATGACAGGCCTTCATCTGTCATGCTCCGAAAGGTGCCACCGAACGACGCAGATTCGGGAATTACATTGTAAGCATCACCTCCTCTCAGCTGTGTAACAGACACTACCTGAAAGAAGTAGTACATCATCGACCAAGTTGTCACTCACTTCCCTGGGGTTTCATATGCGGATTAATGGTGGCCTGGCCACCTCTGAATATATGTGCTAGACATATTAATAACGTACAGCTGCTTCGAGTGGATCGGTTTCACGGGCGACCAGTTGCTGAAGGTTGAGAATGGCGGAGGAAGCAGCAATGACAGGATCAACGGCATCGTGAGGGTTACCGGCGTGCCCGCCTTTTCCGGTGATTGTTGCGGTAAACCGAGCTGCAGCTGCAAGGAAAGGACCAGGCCGGGATGCGACAACCCCTACAGGAAGATGTGGGAAGACATGCAAGCCAAAAATGGCAGAGACATTATCGATGACACCCTCCTCTAAAATGTAGTAAGCCCCGGCATAGCCCTCTTCAGCAGGCTGGAACACAAGCTTGACAGTACCCTGAAGGTCAAGCAACAACGACACATATTAAACTGTTTTCTCACTCTCAGTAGTACAAATTTGAATGCACCTCAAAATGAATTATTTTGGATGCACATTATGATACATCATATTGTTAAGAGTATTAGTTATATGCTGAACTGACTGAGTTATAATGTTGAGCCCTGGTGCCCACAAGCACTGAAATGGAACTATATAGCAAAATTGTTTGGACTGACAAAAGAGCATTGCTCACTATTTCCAACACAAATAGCATGTTACCTGTACCGTAATAATCGTCTGAATTTCACCACGTTAAAAGTAAGAGTATGATCAGCGCAGTAGGTTTTTTAACTACCTTTAAATCTTCTTTCCGAGATTGAAGTAGCTTGGCAGCTCCTAGAAGCATTGTCACATGGGCATCATGTCCACAAGCATGCATCTTGCCATTTTCGAGGCTCTTGTACTCCCAGTCTACCAATTCCTGCCCAAGGACCACCGTACCGTCTCATAATATAAGAGCGTTTTTAACATTAGTGTAGTGTCAAAAACGCTCTTATATTATGGGACGGAGGTAGTAACAAATTAATACACCACTGTACAACAAAGATTATTCTCGGATAGAATCTAGGTTCTTGTTGATTGAATTCTGTTTTGTGCAAGCTGCACATAGAACATGTTGTATTTGGTTGGACCAATGCTTGATGTCGATTGTCTTGCAGCTTACAACGTACAATCCAAAACAAAAATTCATATCAAATAGGTTAGTTTTCCCGGGCCAAATATTTTCCATTTTGTCTCATTGTAGGTGCTGATCTATCCGCTTTGTGTCCCTAAAGCGACATTCTGTGTTTCCTATGTAGTTAGGTTTCATGATATGATGCAGCACAACAAACAAACAATAATTAATCGGTGACAGGAAAAATAGTTTCCATTTCGTCTCATTGGAGGCGCTGATCTATCCGCTTTGTGTCCCTAAAGCGGCATTCTGTGTTTCCTATGTAGTTAGGTTTCATGATATGATGCAGCATAACAAACAAACAATAATTAGTCGGTGACAACAAGAGTTTTGTTTGGCCTCATAACCTAATAATTTCCGTTTCGCCTCATGTAGCTGCTGATCTATCCATTTTGTGTCACTAAAGCCACATTCTGTTTTTCCTATGTGGTTAAGTTTCATAATGCAGCACAACAAACAAACAAACAAACAATAATTAATCGGTGATGGCAATAGTTTTGGTTGGCTGCTGCGGCAATCTTCATGATGGTCACTTGATTGCAGCACATTTGGATACTTCTTAGATAAAACGACGGAATTAAACCCACATTGGTGCGAATTCGAAGAAAGAGATGTAGACGCATAACAGAAAATTGGGTTCCTGAATCCTGAGCGAGTCACCTGTCGGTATCACAAGGTAACCTATCGGTATCACAAGGACAAAAGAAATTGCAGCACCATCTAATGGTACTGCTACACTGGTTGGAGGATATGTCATTTGGTTTACATAATTGTGTATTAGCTAAATCTAATTTCATAACAACCATGCATTAGCATTGACACTTATATTTCTGAAAAAGAATTAACATTCACATCCTGTCCTAATTACTCTAATTCGTTCTCTGCACATCTCTTTTCCAAGAAAAAGAGGAAGCAGTCTGAATTATGTTGGGATCAAACAGGTTCATATCTCACGAACGAATGAAGCAATCCTAAGTTCCTAACAATGGTTAGTGACGACTGACGACTGACGATATAGAAATGCAGGATATGACTACGGACCTGCAGGGGGAGCGCGTCCATGTCCGCCCGTAGCGCGACGACTGGCCCGGAGCCGCCGCCGCCTCCGGCGATGGTCGCCACGACGCCGGTCTGGGCGACGGGCCAGACATATGGAATGCCGAGCGCGTCGAGCTCGGCGCGCACGAGCTCGCTTGTGCGGTGCTCCTGGAAGGCCAGCTCCGGGTGCTGGTGGATGCGGCGCCGCAGGCCGCGCAGCCATGATTCGAACGGAGGCGCGCGCGCCGCGCCGAGGAGATCGGCTCCGAGCCGAGTTGTCGCCGATGATGAGGGGATCACGAGATGTGAGAAGAGGAACAAGGCGACGAGATGAGTCGAAAACCGAGCCATGCGGGCGTGACCGAAAACTGCTCGATCCTCTGCTCACTCACGGCCCAGCACACACAAGACTATTGACTATGTACGTGATATATATAGTTCGCGCGTGGCCTCCGTTGATATTTCCACCGGGAGTATAGGCGCGCTTTGACTCGCCGGTTTTTATTTCTGTGAAATGTTCTTTTATTTTTGTTAAGTTTATTTTTTATGAAGAAGATCCAAACCTATTTTATGTGTCCACCAAAAGTTTAAAGCATCTAAAACATAAGAGAAATCACATCAAGGTCTCTAGACCACCAAACAACCATTACCTCCGTCAAAACGAGCTGCCAAAGCGTCGTTGTCCCTGCTCCCCACCAGAGCCGGCTTGACATTGTCGATGACAACCGAAAAATCTTTGTGCACGTGACCCTAAAGACCACCGTCCTAGAGCTATATTCGTCGTCTTTTATCCCTTGAATAAATCTAAAGCAACTGGCATCAAATCTTGTCATCGCGCACGCACGACGGCGAGAAACCCTAACCTCGACGCCCCAAGAAGATGAGACGACAGGGATCTATGCCAGAGCTTCGTCGATTACATTCATATATGGACGAACTCGAGGAGGATCAGAACCCGAAAGACAAATTCAAAGAAAAAGCGTCGACATCCGTCTGAGCGCTGCACATGCGAGGACTAAAAAAAACGTAACCTAAACTACTACCCGGAGAAAGGCACCAGGAGTCCCCTCCCCGATACCAGCTGTCGTTGGCGAAGCCTAAAATGAGAAGTTTAACCTAGCCGCCGAGCGGAAGGGGAGAAAACGCTTGGAGAAAAAGTCTATGTGCTGAGTTTTTTGTTTCTTCTTATTCCACTCAGCTTCCTTTTTTACAGCTTTCCTAACTCTTGGGCAACTGAAATGAGAAATTGTGTCCGTCGATCCCGTGTGAGAGAGGAGCGAAGCCTGAGCCCGAGATCGGAGCACCGACAAGGGGTTCGATGGGGTCGAACCGTAGCCGGTGACGACGCGACTGAATGTGGGGTTGCAAGTGGAGGCGAGTCAGGTCACTTGACCGGTGCGGGTGGAGGAGGGGGATTTTCATTTGAGCCCACTTGGATTAGCCGGAGCTCTCGTCGGGGATGCGGCGGTGAGTGGTAACGAGGAATGGGGTCGCCGCGCGAGGCTCGGACATGAGCTTGCCATAGGTGAGCCGGAGGCAGAGGCGGAGTAAGAGGGCTGGGGAAGAAAACAAATAGTGCTAGGTGAGGATGGCACTTGGATTCGCATCCAACGGTTATGATAGAATCGACCGAAACGTTTGATTTTTCAGTCACCTGATGGATAGGTGCTCCCTCTTTTTTTTTTCATTTTTTCTAGTGAGAATTACATGGACCTTAGTTTTGTAATATTGAGAAAAAGAATGTGCATATAACTTGAGGGAAACTTCCTTCACAACAATAAACTGAAAGATCAGCCGATCACTATATCTCCATCTACTTAATTTGAACCCCCTGAAGCAAACTTGTCTTTCTCATAATTGATGTAGACGCACTGGCACACTATATATTGCTCATTCTACTTGTCTTTCTGCTTCTAATATACATATATAGAAAATGGATACAATGTAAATTATGGATATGTAGCAAACAAGCAACTTGACATTTTTCAAGAAAAAAGCGGAAACTACATAGGCATCCTATAATCATCTATCCACCACTCTCTGATAACTGAATACTTAAGAAAGGTAAAAAGTTTCAGCTTACGAATATGTACCACTGAATCATTAAGCTCCCCCCTAAGTTGTATTGTTCTAGGCTCCAGAAAATGGGCCAGAAGCATGATCCATTGACCCGCATTCTTTCGGATCTTTAGACCTCGGTTCTCCCTTTTGCACCTGTCTACTATAATGGAGAAATCCAACACAAGAGTGAAAATTGATAATGATTATCATTCTACAGAGGAATTTGGGAAATTGCATGTAAGAATTTACTGACCACAACAACAAGCTTTTGGCAACTCTGAAACCCACTCCGCTCATGGAACTTAGCACCAACAACAAATATGAATTTCCGAATAACCAACACAATGTCATTCAGCAGAAAAAGAAGTTCTGCTATCTGAACAATTTTTTTTACTAAAAAAGCCCCCCCCCCCCCCTTTATATATAAAGCACTCCTCACCGAGCCAACTGATAGGAAACACAACAATACAAACACATGCCACAACGCACCCAAGGCATAATACATAGACGCTAAGAACAACCACGCTATCCCAGACAACTCCAAGACTACAATAGGTGAAACAATAAGCATCACTGGGAGTCGCCAGGATTCTCAACTGTGTACAAGCCACTGAGAAGAGACGAAGCCAAGCATGACGACTCATGGGCTCCAAGGCGGTGCCTTCATGACGGGAGCGACACCAGAGCGCCACCACTGCCCAGTCCATAGATCAAGGTTTCTCCCGGAGCACCACGGCAACGGTGAGTACCCACGACGACGCCTTCAAGAAGGGAATGGCGATAGAACACTGCCGCCGCCGACCTGACAGGTCAGAATGGTTTTCACCCCGACCAGCACTCACCGTCATCGAAAGATGCACAATCGACCGCACCACCGCCATCGGATGTCACCCCTTGGCCACCACGTCGTCCACACGGCCATGGTCACCAGACAACGCCTGAGCCGTGTGGTCCGCCCCATAGTGTTGTGGCTCCCAGCACCAAGGCCTCCGCCCCGGCATCCATGGCATCCATCCCATCCCCGCCCCATGCCCGCAACCAAGACGATAGAGGAGATGGTCTGTAAGGTCCCCACTTTCCAACTCCTGAACAACCCCCAGGTCCATGTCCAGCCAGATCTGACCTACACCGCCCCGCCTTGCCCCAAAGGCGAGCTCCTTGGTGGCACACTGCCACCAAACGGGAGGCAAGGATGCCGTCGTGGCCACTCCTGGCGCCGGAGCATCCCTCAATGGTGTACAGAGCTGGGAAAAGTATAGCCCCTCGACGTATCCTGCACACAAATCCAGCTTGGAGAGGGAGGGAAACCACCTCATAGTCCGCTGACCGACGGGCCGACGCCGGAGATGCCCAACTGCCGTCGCGACACCACCCAGACCACCGCCTGGGCCGCCACCATGCCACATTCAGAAGGTCCGATCATTGTGCAGACCGATTCTTCAACAACACTTACTTCACTCACAAGCGATAGCCTGGATCACTCGGCGTATGGTCATCTTGTTAATGGAATTAAACACTTGATGAAAGATAGGGAGTTTATTCCCTAGAAATTTGCCATGTGCAAAATAGGGTAGCGGATCGCCTAGCTGTCTACAGACGAACTGAATGTGGCACTGCTGTATGGCTACACCATTATCCTCCTTGTATCGAGGCCCTTTTGCCACTTGAGTGTAACCCTATCATTATGTAATACAACTTCAGTTTTACCCCGGAAAAAACTCCAGGGCCTGTGTTGCTCGTTCATTATGGTTTTTGGCCTTTTCGGAAAAGAAAAGTTGAAAATCACTTCGATAGTGGGATAGCCATTTGGGAATGAGACTGGACATTCATATACCACAAGCTACATCCAAATGAATGGTCAACGTACGATAGCTCTGCATGCAAGCTAGCCCTAGTACCATGTTTCATGCAACGCACGCAAGCTGTTCGATCCAAATCCAACTAGCCAATCTCCGCCTCTAGATCCGGACCTAATTAAATGATCAAGGTTCCACCATGGCTAACTCGCTATATAAACCCTACGAGCATGCTGAGACCCTTCACAACAACGCCAACGAGAATGGCTATCTCTACCAGTAGTGGCGCCAGCGCCATCCTCTTCCTCGCGCTCTTGTGTTTCGCCACACTTCTCCCTTCACCTGTCAACGCGAGGCATTTCCCTCGCATCCATGGGAGTACCAGCGCCATCCATGGTACCGGCATCAAATTCCACTGGCCGTTCTCAAGGCCAAGGGACGGTTCTGGCAGTGGCCATGGCCATGGCTCCGGAGACGGCCACGGGTTTGGCTGGACCGTGTCGCGCAACCAGTCCGACACGACCATCGGGGCCGGCGGCGGCATGGGCGGCGGCGTGGGAAGCACCCGCGATGGAGAGGGGGGCAGTGCTGGTGCCGGGGTCGGCGCCGGGGTCGGCGTCGACGTCGGGAAGGACGGGGTCGACGTGGGCCTCGGTGTCGGCGGAGGCGGCGCCGCGAGCGAGCACAACGGCGGCGCCAGGGTGGGTCTTGGCGGCGGGGTAGGCTTTGGTTTCCACTTCGGCAGAGGAGGTGTCAGTGTCACGGTGACACACGGTGGTGGTGGTGGAGGAGGTGACGGCAGCGGCGCCGGTGCTTCGGGCGGAGGCAGCGGGGTTGGACGCGCGGGCAATGCCGTGGGGAGCGGCCAAGGTTCCGGGAGCGCGAGCGACGGCACGGGGAGCGGCGGCGGGAGTGGCTCCGGCTCCGGGCCAGGAGGATCCGGTGGCGGTGAAGGAGGTGGCGCGGGCGGTAGCAGCGGCCACCCGTGAGGACGATGTGTTCAGTTGTCATGCATGCATGTTAGCTTATCCACGTAGGAAGCAAGCCATATGACTTGATTTAAATATGCGAGATCAGATCGATCTGCAGTATGTAAGCCTGTAAGGGGTGACGTGTGGAACATGTAGGTCAGACGTTAGAACCGCAGGAGTATGATCTAAGCTATATGTGTGTAAGCGTTGATGAATAATATGAGAGGACCTAGTGCTTAATTTATTTTCTTCTACACCGCAAAAAAAAAAGAATTTATTTTGTTCTATCACTCGATTCGCTTAAACCATTGCATCGCGGTCGAACGGTCGTCTCACCTTCTTTCTCCTCGCCCCACCTTCTTCCTTAGGCTCCGCCAGCGCCGCCCCCGCCTGCCCAAGCCGGTTCGTCCGGCGTGCTGCCGCCATCCGAACATCCCTCTATACCCTTCACATTCTTCTCCGATGCCAGTGGTCCACCCCGCACCCACACCTGAACCGTCAACCTCTGCCTCGCCTCCATTTGTGAGACAACTATCGTCGTCGGCTCCGGCTTGTTCCTGACGAGCCCTCAACAGAGACGGTGCGTCCCCATCTCCAGTCAGTGCTGCCTCTTCTCCTCTCCTAACAAAAATCAACGGATAAAACATTTACTTCCAGAAAAACGATGATTAGCAAAGCCGGAATAATGTTGATGTACTTAATTTCTTGCTCTCCAACTCATAATTATTATTTTTTGCTTGCTGTCCAACCATGGATATGTAGATTCCTGCCTTTTCTCTTTTTATTTTTGAAAGCTGCCTAGTTAGTTCGTCGTTAATTACTACATCTGCTAACGGTATGAGCGAAGCGGGATCCAGGCAGAATCTGCTCTAGGCAACGCGCTTGCCACCGGGGACAGTGTAGTTGAGCTTATTTAACCTGAAGAAGTGATCCCCAGAAGGTCCGGCGATCAAGAAGTGCGGGCGAAGCGATGTCTTGGATCGGGCGCCCTGGCTAGCTTGATATCCTTCGGGAACACACAAACTTGCTGACCTGCCGTATTATGTAGCGTGGGTCATGTGATTGTGAATCAGTATCTTTTCTATGTGAAGTGTGCAAGAGGCTCAGGCCCTGGGACATTGATAAGCCCCGTGTAGCCGTGCATGTCAGAGGTTAACTGCAGCTCTAGGTTTAGAAATACGGTTTTGCTAATTCTCAGTGGAGATTAGCCGTGTTTTAAGCTTTTTTCGAAAAGGGGTTATACCCGGCTTCTGCATCAGAACGATGCATACGGCCATAATTATTAATAAGCAAAAGGTTCATCACAAGTCTTCATGTCCCAAACAAAGAACAAAAAAGGCTCACAAAAGGCTAAAAAAAGTAATAGAGAAGCCACAACCAGCTGGCATTAAAAGATAGGAACACTAATTGCCTATCATATTACATGACCGCCATCCAAACCGGTTGAAAATAGCCCGTGCTACCATCTCCCATCAGATAGATCCAGTAACCATACGCTTACTGGCCTCCGTCGGAGTGAGTAGCGACCACGTACGGATCAACGCAGTGGCTCGGAAAATAACCTGCAAAAAGGAATATTTGTTGTTCTGTTAAAGACCAAATCATTTCTGCAGTTTCAGACTACCCATAATAAAGCACATACTCCTACACGAATATGTCTTGCTGTTTCAGGGTCTATCCCGTCTAACCACGTCCCAAATAACGTGTTGATAGTATTCGGAGGAGTAATATTAAATGCTATGTGAACCGTCCGTCATAAAACTTTTGACAAAGGGCAATCAAGAAAGAGGTGTTTGATGGATTCATCATGGTCGCAGAAACTACATCTTGTAGATCATGTCCAATTGCGTTTTGCCAAATTATCCTCGTTAGAATGACTTGTTTATGCACAAACCACGTAAACACTTTGATTTTTAAAGGTACTTTGACTTTCCAAACATGTTCCGAACAAGGAATGGCGCTAGAGTTGATAACATCCAGATACATGGATTTAACCGAGAACTCTCCATTCTTAGTTAGTTTTCAACATAACTAATCAGACTTTTGAGATAACTGAACATCCATCAAACGTCTCACAAGATGGAGCCAGGCGTCGCACCGGTTTCCTGCTAGCGTCCTCCTAAATTGAATATTGAGAGGACTGGACTGTAGTACTGTTGCAACGTAAGCGTCTCTTCGCTGAACAATGCTATAAAGAGAAGGATATTGGAGTGCGAGGGGCGTCTCCCCTAGTCATGTATCCTCCCAGAATCTCGTAGTGGTACCATTTCCAACTATAAACTTTGTCCTGTTGAAAAAGAGTGATTTAACTCTCATCAGTCCTTTCCAAAAAGGCAAATCAGTCGGCCTCACTGTCACCTGGGACAAGGTTTTAGAGTGAAGGTACTTATTACGCAGAATCTGAGCCCAAGTGGCCTCCGTCTCTACAGATAGCTTATACAGCCACTTGCTGAGAAGACATCTGTTCTTCACCTCAAGATTTAAGCTAGCTTATCTATCTTTTTGTTGGCATTCAGAAAGCTAAACGATCAGTCATTCGGCAATACAATTTTCTCTAGTCCACCGCCATCTCTTTTCTCCTCCACAAGAATAGCTCTTCTTCTTCTGTCGGCGCCGCCGGCGGTCTGCCCCATCTTCGATGGCCTCTAGGGCATGGAGGTGCGGAGGATCTCGGCCCCCGCCGGTGGGAGGGACCCCGTTCTTGTTCTTATTAGGTTCAGCGTCTTGGTTGGGGCTGTGAGGCGACGACGATGTCCCTTACAATGTCTCCCACGTTCTATCCCCATCCCGATTGTGCGTCTAGCATCGTCGGAGGGTGCGTGGAGGAATGTCTTCGTCGGATCTTACGGGATTCGATCGGTGCTGCTCTTCGGTGGATCTGTTTGGATCCGGTTTTCGTTCGTCTTTGTTCGGCTGTTTACAGGTTTGATCCATCTGATCTACGACTTTATTCATCAGCGATTGTTGCTACTCTGGAGTGTTGGTCATATGGGACCTTAGCACGACGACTTCCCGATTGTCTACTACAACAAGGTTTGCCCGGCTTCGGTGATGGAGGGGCGATGACGGTGACGCATCTTCGGCTCGCTCCAGTGCTTGTAGTCATTGCTAGGTGGTCCACGGACATGGTTGTAGTTTTTATTACTTCTGTTGTTCTTTATACTGCCATGAGTGAAGATAAAAAGACTGCGAGTTTCTCACCAAAAAAATACAATTTTCTCTATATTACTTTCATAAAAATATTTCCAACTCTACATTTTTATACCAGTTTCTCTGTAATTTTTTTAAATAGGAGAAATATTTTTTTGTTAAAAAGAAATATATTTCTCTACGTCTACATTTTTCCAGTGGACCAGCTGCACATTCGAACACACCATGGTCTAGTGTATTTTATTTCTAATATGACTAGATGAGTGTGCACGCATTTTTTTGTCATTATAAAAATCAGTTGTATTTTTTGATACACTCAGGCTACACAATATTAACAAATGAGTCTAAACATAGCATATTTTATTTTATTGTTTTTATTACAGTATACATATTTCAAATATCCCATGATGTTTTTCTTTGTTGCTCCTTTTTATTCTTCTTTTACAGTTGCACTTTTCCTATGTTTGAGTTGCACATAATTGTTTTGTGCAATTCACATCATCTAATTATGATTTTTTATATTCTATATATTTACTTATTTTCAATATGATTGGCCAATAGTTCATGTATTCATTTGTTCATGTTCATTTGTTTGTGGTTGCACCTTTTGAATTGATACATTCAACTTCTGCATAATTTGTTTCCCAAATAGTCATATCCAAAATGCACCACTTGCATGCTTACATATTTTTATTTATTAATAAAATAATTCATATATGATTTGGTCAATGGTGCATATTTTGTTTACTCATGTCTATTATTTCTAGGTTGCACTTTATGATAATCTTTTTGCAACTTGTTGGCTTATACCATATGAAATGTATAGTTGGAATGTTAATATGCCGCGAAGGATCTTACTGTGGTTAGACCCTTTTTGGAATGAAGAACCTTCATAAGAATTCTGGAGGATTCTAATCCCTAGGACATTTTCCCTATGGAAGCCCTTTGGATTGTAGGAGCGAGTTCACCACATTGGTATGGAACCAATTCCTATGCCCTTAATTCCATAGGAATTTCAACATGAACTCAAACCTCATTTTGGTTTTCCTTTGGGAAGGTGAATGCACTTCGCTCTATCTTTATCTACTCTCGCTCAACAATCCTTAAAAATTGCACAGTTAAAAAACAATCCTTCAAAACTCATGTGTTTTCGTTATGCAGCATCCAAAGGCAACTCCAAAAAAAATCTCATGCTTTGAAATCATATAGCAATTCACACTAAGTTACAACTCAAACTTGTGTTTTTCCTATTCCTATGTTTGTAGTTTCCTCCAATCCAAAGAGGCCCTTAGTCTCATTCATCGTGCATAAGAATTTGAAAAGATGTTAGAATACCTGGGTTTTCCTTTAAAACTGTGGTCAAAGGAAATTTTCCTCCATTTTTCCTTTCCCTTGTTCCTTTGAAACAAAGGCATGAATAGTAGTACCACAAGAAAATTTTATATTCCTACAGTTTCCTCCACTTTTCCTTTCGACCAAAGAAGCCCTATATGTTTACTTGATCTTGCTTGTTTTATTCATATTTTTTGGCAATACAAATTTATTACAAGAAGATGAACTTATGGTAAATTGTCATATGTATCTACCATGGTATTAATTCTTACTTTATTTGTGTCGTGAAATTCTAAAAAGCGGACGCATATATATGTCTATGGACTTCAACTAGGGTAAATCATATTTGACGCTCTTTACGTCAAGTAGTTGAGAAATCGTACAAGCCATGCGACTTTGCGCCAGCCCAATCAGGTAGCAGGCCAGGTTTACCAGTTATGGGTAGGTTCTTGGGTACGGTTTTCTAGTTTTAGGGAGGTACCTGTGTCATTTTCTTGGTTTTTATTATTTTCTACTGTTTTATCTACCGGTTTTAATTTTGGGCTTTTATTTACATTTCATTTATTTTATTTGTGTAATTTCAGTTTCTATTTTATTTTAAAAACTCCCAAATTAAAAAATGTTCAATTTTTTGAATTTCAAAACTTTATACTTTCAAATAATTTTTCACAAATTTCAAAAGAATGTTCAGAAATTTGAAAAATGTTCATAAATAAAGTATATTTGGAATTTTAAAGAAATATCACAAAAGTATAAAAATAATCATGTTTGAAAAATATATTTTGCATAAAAATCAGTGATTCAAAAAGTATCCATGTTATATAAAAATGTTCAACTGGGGCAAAACATTTTTTTATAACCATGTTCGATATGAATAAAACTGGATCAAATGGAAGAAAAAAATAGTCGTAAAAATATATGAGTTCTAGCGCCCTACTGGGCTGGCCAACAAATACGCACATGTGCGCGTTTGGTCGACTACCTCACACAATTAGCCTCAGAGATACTACGAGACCTCCAAATTAGGCCGGCCCCCGCCCCCACACCCGGCCGGGCTCACAGCCCCCGCGCTCTTTCGGCCGGCCAGTGTGGGAGCGGCTGGGGGTTATTTTCTAGGTTCCCTTTCCGTTATTTAATTTTCTAATTTATTATTTGTTTTAATTCTTATTTAAAATTTTTCACGTAATTCACACAAAAAAACTCATAATATTTTACAAAATTTTCCCAAATTTTAAAAAATATTCACTTACATGAATTTGGAACCGTTCTCAATTAAAAAAATCATGATTTTATAAAATGTTTTGGAATTTCAAAAAAGTATATAAAATTTTGAAAAATGTTCATAAACTTAAAAAAATATTACAGTACATGAATTTGTGAAGAATTAAAAATAAAAAAATAAAAAGAAAATAAAAACATGAAAAAACGGTCAAGGAAAGGTTAGAACCTTCCAAAAAGCAATGGGAAAAAGGGAAAAAGGTCGGCTCAATAGAATCCATAGAGCACACAGGTGGGTGCATGTTTGCTCGCATTCTGCCGCGTTATACAGGGAGTAGGAATAGTCTTTCAACTCGCTCACTGTTTAAGCCAGTATATTGGCTTGTCCAGACATGTTTTTGTGTTCCTAGTACGTATGCTAGCCCAAAAGCTCACATTTTCCTAGACTATTCCATAACTGTTGGCAATATTTATTCAGTAGAAGACGATGTTCCCGTCGACTATGAGACACTAGCGGTGACCTTTACAATATCAAGATTTATCAGCTTAGTCTTTTGGAGATACTCATAGGGGTTGTGTGTGTATCCATATGAGTGTGTGCACATGTCTTAATGTGAGCTCTACATTTGCACTGTGTTTCTAAAAAAACACTACCCAACTAGTTGTCTGGTGTATTTCAAATTTTATCCCAATGCATTTACACGCTTCGAATTTTTCATTTAGACCCATGCAATGGCGGAGTCGGGATTGGAGAAAACCACAGGGCTAAAAAAATTTTGACAAGACAAAAAGTCTTTACCGCCTATAACTTCCCAAAGTACCTCATAACTACCAAAAAAAATACCATTGCCTAAAAAAGACTACGAAAAATATACTACATGAGAAAATGGCTCAATTGCACAATAAATCTAGAATTTGAACTCGATATTTATGGATCCTTAAATCGGCAAAACTACGTGGTACATAGTATGAATTAACTTTTTGTGTCAAGAGAAAAACTCCCTTTATGTCCAAAAAAAACGCACTTCACCTGGAAATGTAACATATTAGTAACGCTTTACGTGAACGAAATGCATGAGAAGTTATGCTCGAGTGAATTGATTTCCTGGGATGAAAAATATTGCTGTTGCAGCTTTTTGGCACTGTGCACAAGGTCAAGCAAACAGCTCCTGTAAAAAATAAACGTACTGGATACGCCAAATCTGCTTCATCAATTTAAAGCAGTAGAACTAAGCAGCTCTTACATATCGTTGTGTGCACATCAGTTCGAACCAGCAAATCAGAAAATGCACCAAAAAATATGAAGAATAAATCTTCAGAAAGGCGTTTGCGGTTTCACCATCATATAATCAAACTGGCTACTTTGTCGAAAAAATATATATAATCAAACTGGCCAGTACAACATTCTACAGGAGTAGTTTGTCCGGGAGGGTGACTTAGGCGACAGGCCGACGACGCAGGAGAGGCGGTTGCTGGGGCCGGCAGGGCTCCGGGGAACTCTGCCTCCATGGCACGCGTTGGGGAATGGGGCGTGGTTGTAGGGCATCACGATGAGTGAGGAGCAAGAAGCAAGGAAAGTGGGGAGGACGTAGGACTAGTGGACTACCTCTTCGGCCCCTTCGTGCCTCGCTGTGTGTGCAGTGCAGTGGTGGCCTAGACTTCGGGCCAACTTGAAATTTAGGCAGTTGAGCGTTAAACAAAATTCCCATGCTTCAGGCACACACCACTCGACGAAAACGGGCCAACCCAATTAGCACTGTATAGGTGGTGCATTTCTTCTTCTGGCAACTAGTTTTTTGTGAGTGTTTTTCTCTCTATTTTTATAGGGTTTTTGTTCAGTTTCTTTCTTTCCATTTTTAATTTTTCTTCAATTTATTTTTGAATATTTTTATTTTTTTCAAATTTATGAATTTTTAATTTGAAATTCTCTTATTCCAAACTTGCAAAGAATTTCCAAATCCGTTCCCTTTTTGCAACTTCCCTGAACTTTTCTAAACTTCGTGAAGTTTTTTCATATTCAAATTACCGAAACATTTCTCTCAATTTTCTGATTTTTTCCCAAATTTTTTGAATGCTTTAATAAAATATTTTGAACACTTTTTAAAACAATGTGAACTTTTCTCGATTTCACGAATCATGTTTCTAAATTTCCAGATTTTTTTCCCAAATTTCGTGAATTAAAAAAAACATTGGGAACTTTTTTTTTAATATGATTTTTTCCCAAATTCGTGAATTTTTCATAGATTCTTGATTGTTTCAAATTCATGAGCTTTTTACAAATTCTTATGATTTTTCAAAATTCTTGAACTTTCCTTTTCCAATCCGTGAAAGTTTTCCCAAATTAGTGATTTTTTTAAAATTCGTGAACTATTTTTTTTCAAATTTTTGAACATGTTTGGCATTCAGGAATATTTTTCTATTTTTATTTTTAAATTTCGTGAACTTAGTTTTTAAAATTCAATTTTTTTCTTGAACTTTTTAAAGTAGATGAAAATTTAAAAATTCATGAACAATTTTGAATGTCGCTCACTCTTTTCAATTTCATAAAAAAATCGAATCCATGAACTTTTCCAATTTCATGATTTTTCAAATTTGAAGTTTTTTCTTATATGTGGACATTTTTAAATCTATGATTTGTTTTGGAAACATTTTTAGTATTTATGAAACTTTTTGAATTCACCAACTTTTTTCGAATTCATCGCCTTTTTTAATCCGTGAACCTTTTCAATTCCATGATTTTTTTTAATTTAAACATTCTTAAATCCAGGTTTTTTTTATTTCACAACCATTTTTCAAAATAGCAAATACCAGTGGCGGGTCTTTTTTGTGTGGACCAACAGCACAATACAACTGAGAGGGAGAAACTCAGGAGCGAGCGCGCGAGGGAGTTACTTTTTTAGCGCGCGACATAAAAATCACAAAAACAACACTGCACTACGGAGGAGTCGACATCCTGGATTTTTTGTTTGTTTGTTTCACGACCATTTCAAAATAGCAAAAACAGGGTGGCGGGTCTTTTTTACAGGGTGTCCGCGTGGAAGGCAGCGGCGGGCGCACTGGCGACTAACCAATGCAAGTCCTACCGCCACCTAAGTACACGTGATACATGCATGCTCTGTGGTTTGGAAAAGGAAGGAACTTTTCATGCGTTAGTAACATGTGGTCATGCCAGGATTTTATGGGACGCAATGAGGGCCATCTGGCCACTTCCTTCCAATGAGCAGCTCATAGACAATGGCCCAGAGTGGATACTACATGTTTTGGCAAACTGCTCTGTACAGGTGCGTGACATGGTGATCATTTTAATCTGGCGTATTTGGCAGTTGAGAACAGATATGGTGCATGGAAAAACTGTACCATCGGTGGAAACTAATGTTGACTTCCTGGACAGCTATTTGAGATCATTATCATATGCTAGGAATTTCAGTACTGAAGAGATTATAAAAGGGAAGATGCCTATGCACTTTATCCAGCCGGAAGCGCACTATACAGGAGGTGCAGTTCCTGACCCTTGGCCATGGCCTCCCACTGGATCCTTGGCCCTGTCTGTAGATGGATCGTTTTCACCACTCTGACAGTTCAGCAGCGACAGGTATGATCTTACGCAATGAAGTTGGGGCTATGGTTTTTGCGGCCTACCGAGTTATTTTTAATTGTAATGATGCACTGGAGGCAGAGATACATGCTCTTATGCAAGGTATGGCCCTGGCCTGTCAGCATACGGAGCTCCCAGTATGATTCCTCGAAGGCCCTGTCCATCTTATCTAGTGATTCTCTTACGCGGTCGGCATATGGGCACTTGGCAATAGAAATCAAGTTTCTGTTGGAAGGTCGGGAGTTTATTCCCCAAAAGCTTACTAGGTCTCAGAATAGGATAGCACATTGTCTGGCTAATTACAGCCGTACTGAGTCATGTACTGCTGTTTGGCTTCAAAGAGGTCCTCCCTGTATTGAGGGGCTCTTGCCAGTTGATTGTAATCCTGTTACCCAAGGAATAAAACTCCCTTTATAATTGCAAAAAAAAAAAAAAAACACAGCTGAGAGAATGAAAACCGGAGTGAGCGAACGAGGAACCGAGTGAGCGAGCGCGGGAGAAGATTTTTTAGCGCGCAACAGAAAAAGCACAAAAACTGCAGTGCACTAGAAACGAGTCGACCTCATAGTACAGAGCGCTCGCTGCTAGCCACTGGAACTGTTTACCAATAGGCCCTCATGCGTCATGCCCGAGTCGGGGCGTATTTTGATAGGGCCTCATGAAAGGATTATACATTTAAAGCATTAACTACCATGTCAGTATGCTTGGTAATTATCCCGCAAAAAAAGTATGCTTGGTAATTGAATTGAACTCCTTGTACTCCCTCCATCTCAGTTAACAAGGCTTGCACGTGTATCTAGGTCGTCAATTTAACTTATGTAAAATAAATTGTTTAATATAAAAATTATATCATTAGAAAATAGAATATCTAAATTTTCTAATGATATATTTTTTGTAATGTATGCCCCTTATTAAGTTGGTCAAATAACGACCTAGATACACATGCAAGACTTGTAAACTGAGATAGAGGGAGTAGTACTTATCAAAATTCAAGGCATCAGTTGGCACATAAGTCACAACATTATCAAATGACACTATTGTAGAAACTTGCTATCATATGGATATTCTATGGTCCACTTGTCTGAAAATGAAAATGTTCTAAAACTGATCCTTATCCTATGCATCACAAATAAATGACAATAAAGATAAATAACGAGATAGACCCATCACAAATAAAAGGTGCCCCCACCCCAATTGAAAAAGGTCTTGGATAGCCTTCCCTATCTTTGGGCATCAGTTACAATACCAGTTTACCAATCAATGCGATGCCCATCTGTGTGCTGCTACCAATATATAAGAATGAACACTTCTTTTTCAGTTTATGCTTGTGTCCCTTTCTTGAGTTTCATGTATCTTACCGTCAACATAAATCACTTTGATGCTACAAAAGATACAGTGATGGGTTTGTCCCAAAATCTTTTCGTGGGCATCCTCATCTTACTTCTTGTAGCCACAGGTGCGTCTATCATCATGAACAATACCTCAAAATATGTTCCTAGAGTGTTTGTGCACAAACATATACTCCCACTGTATCAAAATATATGACGTTTGTGTACGCTAATTTAGTCGGTGAAAACCTCTTATGTTTTGGTACATAGGTAGTAGGTGGTACATTTGTTTTTTAGGTTTCTTAGTTTTCTATGTGAAATTTGAAAGAAGCATTATCCTCTCCACTCTTTTAATAATCTCTTGACATGTCGCTCCACCCCGCTCCTCTACTTTATGTTGTCATGTCATTGAAATTTCTACCATATCATCTGCTCCCCGTACCCATCTTTATCATGGTGGCCGGTGTTGTATTCTCCTATTCTTGCTTGTAGGATACTAGGCTACTACCATGGTACCACCTCCCAAACCTTCCTAGTAGAACTATAAGGAGAAATAAACATATGGTGAACAAGATGAGTTTATAGCCAACTTATCTGACTTTGTACCATAATATGGGATGCTAGTTTGGATGTCATTAGAAAGTTTATTTAAAATTTTGTTTAATTTGAGACGTGATTTTCATTGCTTCGCTTGTTTATTTACCAAATTATATGGTCGGTCTATGGATAATGTGATATATATACATGTCCCTTTATTTTATTTTATTGTTTCTTGAAACATATGTGTCTCTCCTTTAAATTAAAATAATGTCCCATATCATGCAAAACATAAAGGAAAAAAAGATATTTGATTCAATTTATTAGCAAGAAACATTAAAATTTGGACCCTATAAATAAAGAGAGTTGGTAGGAACGCCAAAATTCACTTTATTTATTTATTGTGCAGAGAACCAAGAGGCGGTGCAGGTGGCTTTGGCGACGGAATGTGTAGAGAAACAAGGGGTGGTACAGGTGGTTACACCACTTATAGAGTGCACAGTAGGGAGCGTCACGTTTAAAGGAAACTGTGTGAAAGGTGTGAGCGAGAACAAGTTCATAAGTGTTTGCCGGACTGAAGGGTTCACAGGAGGCAAGTGTGGTGGCATGCGTCAGCTTTGCTATTGCACCATAAATTGTTAGCTAACTTGTCAATGCATACATGTTCCTAGCCAATAAAGAAAATGCATGTGTGCATGTCTTGTATCTCTATGAAGATGTTCCTCTTTTAACCAAGCGAACTCCTTTCCATAAGTCAATTCTAAATCAATCTGTTAGCTCTTTGCTCTCTTGACAGACATTTTCTCCCCATTGACGAAGTGGAAAGTTGGTGAAGTCAGTAGGGTGATGCGGGTGGAGTTAATAGGGTGATGCCACGCGGCGGCGCCACGTGGGAGGTAGCATGTGCTTGTCGTTGACTAGTCTCCTCTTCGGACAAGGGTGTCATATTATACTTTAGGCGCATTTATTTTAAGAAAGTCTAGAGTACTCTATCTGATGGGTGTCAAATATTTTTACATCATTTGTCTACTGGATCAATAAGTTCTCTGATCACTCACCCTATATAATATATGCAAATTTAGTCAAGAACATTACACACTATCGAGAAATGGTATCCAAGTGAAAACATGATTCACGTTTAGGGCAGAGAATCGGTAGTTTGGTATGCTTGGCTAATTCTATTTTTCAGGTGTACAAAATCAAGCCAAATTTTAAACACCCTACTTGAATGTTAACCAGAAATAATGAAATGAATCATGTATCCCGGTGTTTAATGCATTGTGAATTTGATCCAAATGATGTTAATTTACTGAATCTTTCATTGGCTACTTTATTCTAGTTCAGCAATTTCATTTGCACTTACTGATGAGGCACATAGAAGGTTAGTCTACCACTTTCATTCAGAATTGTAAATGTACCAACACTTAAATTAGAATTTTGTGGCCCTCTCTTTCAAAATCCAAAAGATGCTAATTCACTGAACCATTTGGACATGTTTATTCAAGTTATGCAATTCCATTTGCATCTAGTGCATAGACATAGAGAAAGTTAGTCAGGCTGTCCATCGGCCTGTGCGACCGCATAGGGCCCCGGTTTTGGGTCAGGGTTATATTTTCTGTTAGGATGTTTCCTTTAGTTTGCACGGTGTTGTGCCTGTCGGCTTGCTCAAATCGACCGGAACTTCCTCCCATTCAATGGCATGGCCCGAGCCTATCCTAAACTCACTCTCGATGAGGCCATGTGCTTTGTTCCCAATCTTCCCAAGTCCCCCCACTTGATCAAATCCGCTTGGCTTCGACGGCGACAGAATCCGCACCATGAATTCGAGCACAAACCAGCGCTAGCCAGGCCAAGCCAACGCAATGGTGTCCAAGTTCAGGAAGAATCCCATAACTTGACAGCCAGGCTAAGCAGATTTATCTCTTACGGCAGGCTTGCTTGTAAACAATGGAAGCCGCTGGCTGAGCGCCAAGATCAAGATTGAATCGATGGGGAGCTTTAATTTGAAAGCTTCACTAACGAGTCTATATGTCCATGTCCATCAGGTGCACCCAGGGCAGATTTATTTTAGGCCATTTTTCTATCTTAATGACTAATGAGCATACACTACATGTACACCAGTTCTCTGGTTAATTAATAAATTGCTATATGTTAATTATTTTGCGGTTGGATTGTTTTGAGGAAGATAGTTGCTATATTTGACATATTTGCAAATATTATGCAAATTAACACATATTAAAGTTACATAGTTTAAGTTAGAGTGTGCTTAGTTCTAAGAAAAAATTGGACCCAATTTGCATTTCGCATCGGGCCTCGAATTCCTGGAGACGGCCCTGAAGTTAGTGCACACTACTTCGTTTAGAGTTTTAAGGTCCCAACACTTGCATTTACAATTTCAAGGCGCCCTCTTCCAAAGTGAGATCCTTTTATAATGTATTAGTATCTTATTGATTAGTACCACTTCACAACGATACTTATTGTTGAAATATGTGTCCTTCTCTCTTAATTGGTTCAGACTTTTGGATGAATTGGCTAGAGAATGAATTAAATATGGTATCCGGGAAAAAGGCCTTGACTTCAAGACCCTGCCAATGCAATATTTAAATAAAGCTTATCTGGCCTACGTTGATCCCACATCTAAGGAATAAAAAAAGCCTAGACATGAGAGGGTGTTTCAAAATATATTTACCCGCCACTCTCCATCAGTTTGGAGTTTTGGTGATTTAGCTAGAGCATGAATTCAATACTTATGTCCACGCATGCCACACTAGATGAAGAGAATTTTCTGTTGCAAGACATTAACCAACATTGGCTCGAATGGGTTGTAAAAGGAAAGACAGTTAATACAAGTTTGGACTAAGGTTGGATGGAGTTTTGATTGGTGAGCAATCTAACCAAGCAAAGCAAATGGGCCCCTTCTCAGGTGTACATGGTGGGGGTGCACGGCGACAGCTCGGTGGCGATATGGTCGACCATCAGCGTGGGCGGCATGTTGGCGCGCATGTCAGTGCACGACAGCCACCAGAGCTTTGACGAGGCGGCGATGGAGGGCATCCAAAAGAAAACAGTCATGCACTTCTTGATTCCATGTCCAAGGTTCTACACTTCATTTCTCATGTCAGAAATTACGGCTAATATTAGTATTTGCACACAAGATACGGATTGCTGGATTTTATTGCTAATATTAGTACGACCATTCTCCGTTTGTCAGGATGTATTTTGGTTGTCCAAGCTTAAACTCTGGCCACAAATTTAATTTTCCATCGGTCCAAGATTCGTAGACAGCCTAAATACACCTCATATTCATGAAGGGGGGAGCACCATACAACACAAACATAGAGCTATACATACTAAGGCTATTGGCTAGCCAGAGGCAGAGGACGGATTATGTAAGGCTAGGGGCACTGCATGGTGCTGCCGGAAGCCTACGCACGGCCTCATGCCCCGGGCAACAGCCCAGTGTGCCCGGGGGTTGTCTTCGAGCACACATGTATCCTGGTGCATGGTCTCAGGCAGTAGCGGCACAGACGGGGAGGTCCTTCTCCATGGTGGGCCGCTGCTTGAGGATGGGGTTGCTCTCGAAGAAGTTGACCGGCTTGAGGTCGAAGCTGGACGACACAGTGGGCATGATGGGGAAGTCCTCCTGACAAGGGATGTGGTGGAACCCCAGCGTGTACCACAGCACCAGGTCCTTGTTCTCGATCGGACGGTCCCTGTGCGCCCACGTACGCAAATCAGACGGCTAACATTTTTCGGACCATAAAATCCACCGTTTTTGTAGATACACAAACGTACCTCTCCGACCATGTAGCCAGCGTGTCCTCCCCTTTGCTCTGGTACACGAACAGCCCACCGGCCCACTCTTCACTCTTGTTGTAGGGCGTGACCCAAATCTGTTGCACAAAACCAAATGATGAAGACAAACTGATTTTCACCAAGTATGTGTGTGTCCTGTTTTTCTCCCTTGATAAAGGGTGCTTTTACTAACTCATAACGTGGCATCAAGAAGATAGTATGCGCATCACCTAATAGTGGTATCAAAAACAGCCTTAAATTCCGTGTAAAGTAGACGTTTCACCTGATTGTTTGTGAATGCACCTCTCTTCTGTGGCGGGTCCTCAGGGTCGAGCAGGCTACCGGCGGTGCCGGCGGGGACGACCTTGTAGCCCACCGGGTTCCCGACCCGCGTCTTCTTCGTCGGGTTGATGACGTGGAACTCGGCAGGCTCGTAGAGCTTCAGCCGGACCCGGGCGTCCTTCTCCGTGCTCGCGACGTGGCGTGTGGCCTTGAGGTAGCTCCTTCGGGGGGACTCGCCGGGCGCGGTGTCCTGGCGGGCCATATCGACGCGGACGAAGGAGTTGTCGGCGCCATCAACGTCCATGTCAAGGCGGAAGGTGACGTAATGGTCGTGGATGACGCCGATGACGTTCTCAGAGAGGAGGGTCCCGTGCATCTCCTCGTTTCGCCGGACCTGGTTCATGTGGGAGTAGGGCGTGCCCTTCACCATCAGGATCCCGCTGAGCCCGACCTGAAACCATCGAGGGAAGATCATGTGAGCTTCGGTAAAATGGAACAATCAAATCATTCATGTTCATATTTTGATCTCCCTTATGTACTTCACTTCCAAGTAATTAAATCATCATTCCTGGGGTACTCTCCCATTTTTCTTCTGAAAATAAAAGGGGGAGACTGATGCAAGGAAGGATGCAAAGGCAGTGCACATTGGACAAATTTTCTTAGCGGTGACGGAAGGAGCGAAAATGACACCCAGCACTCAGCAAGAACCAGCCTGATATTTTCCCTTGCACCAATGAGAGAACAGACACGTACGAACCACACTGTGCTTTGCTTCTTTTTTTTGTGAGCGTGACAAAATTGAATTTGTAGTACGTTCTGGGGCCGTCGTACCTTGATGCGGATGAGTCCGTCCGTCTGGAACTCCCAGTCGACGATGTAGTCGTAGTTGGCCACCGACGCCGCCATGCGAGCCACCAGCGTCACCTTCGGCCGGGACTCCCTTATCTGCACGCACGCACGCACGACACCGATCAGAGGATGCAACCGGCAGACGCAACGCAAAGAAGTGAGATTCACTCGACGGGCGATGGAGATTTCCACTTGCAATAGATAGACGAGCGCGGCCAAGCCGGCCGTCACTCGGTCAGTATCAGCAAGACAGGACCCTTCGGCCTACTACTGTACTACTGTGCCACGATTATTATTTTCGGGGGCTGATATTTTTTTGTCCAAGATTCTCCTTCCCGGGTAGCTACACTAGTGTTGAAGATTCCTTGAGAGGAACACAAAGTCACATGCAGAATATATTTGTCATGCGGTACATACTTAAATATGTAGATAACCTTTTTTACCGAAATACCTGAAACTATTATAAATACGTAGGAGCATATATAATAATCATGTGAAGTTGATTTTCAAATTTGTTGTTTTGTGACAATGATTCTGCACTACCAACCTTCAAGTGTATACATATTTGTGAACTCAGCTCACTAGGGTTCAAGTCCTAAACTTGCATTGGTGCTCACATTTTGATGAATTTATCAGTCTTCTATCGATGCGGATTCAATGAGAGAAGATGTTTCCCTCGACTACTAGGCGTTTATGATGACTTCGTCAATCTGATGATGTGATGGCTCAGTCTTTCGGAGTTGCTAACAGATGAGAAGTGGCAATGTGTTAAACAAAATTACACATATTTCTCGATGTGACATGTGGTTTCACACGAATCTACCATTTATTTCGTTAAAATATAATACAAGAAAGGGTAAGTACACGGCACCCTGTTTGAGACTTTGAGATGAGTGCGAAATTGTCGAGGTCCTTTATTTTTTGCAAGAATTGACAATTGGTTGTTGTCGAGTGTGTATATATGAAATCAAAGATTCTTCATTAACTACTCGCCAAAACTTGAGCCACATCAGCTTTTATATTTTAGTCTTGTGCAGGTTTAGCATATGACTTGGTTCAAAAAATAATAGTTGTCTCGCATATGACTCATAGCTTTGGCGCGAAGTACAGTAGTGCGGCCAAACAAAACAAGCTACGTAGCTGCAGGGAGGGTAGGTGTGGGTGTGCGGGAGGGGAGCTTACGTCCATGCCGGTGATGGGGCTCTCGGAGTGTCGCCACGCGATGTCGCCGGCGTAGCGCTCGAAGACGCAGATCATGTTCTCCCGCACGTACGGCCGCCCGTCGGCGGCGACGAAGACGCCGTCCATGTACCGCGCGTGGCGCGGGCAGTCGTTGAGCGGCACCAGCGGCATGGCCTGCAGGCCGAAGCCGTACTCGCCGGCGTCCATGTACGTCTTGAAGTACCACGCCTCCGTCGGGTCCATGTACGGCACGAACAGCTCCGACGCCATGCCCTTGTATATCACCTCCCTCCGCGCCCCGGTGGCCGGGTCCTGCACCGTGGCGCGGGACACGATCAGCCCGGCGCGCGCGTCCGCCTTGAGGTGGAACTCCCACCCGGCCCACCGCACCGTGTGCCCGTCCTCGATCTGGAATCCTGGGCCCTCCGGCGCCGGCTCCATCGACGGCGCACGCACCGTCTGGTACCCGAATCTGTCGGTGCCGTCGTCGTCGTCGTTGGCGGCGCCGCGGTAGTCGGTGTTCTTGGCGGCCGGGATGGGGATGCCGGCGCCGCGGTCGGAGATGTGGACCACCTTCCCGGTGTCCATGTCGACGAGCACGGTGAGGCCCTCGATGGGGCGCATGTAGAAGTTGGCGGTGCCCTCCGTCGAGTAGCACTGGCTCTTGATGAGCCGGCGGCCGCCGTCCTCTTCGGGGCCGTACCAGCCGAGGGAGATGGGCAGGCACGCGACGTCGTCCAGGCGCACGCCGCGGCGCCGGATGGTGGCGTTGAACGCCGGGTCGCTGAACGGCGCCGCGCAGAGGGCGGTCTGCTCGTCCATGGTCATCGTCGGGTACCCGGAGGCCGGCACGGGCAGAGGGGCGACCTTGCCGGCCGTGAGGTCGAGGGCGAGCACGTGGGACTCCCCCTGGAAGCGGACGACGGCGACGGCGCGGCGCGGCGGGAGCGCGTGGGCGCCCTTCCGCCAGCGCCGGACGGCGGGCTTGTCTGGCTCGTCGAGCGCGAGCGCGTGCACGGCCAGGGCCGACGGCGCCGACGCGAACGGCGGGTGCGCACGGAGGAGGTCGCGCGCGCGGCTGACCTCCGTCACCGTGAGCGGGTCGAGCGGGTGGCGCGGCACGTCGGACTCGTGCGACGGCCGACGTGGTGTGCTCTTCTCAGTTCGTGGCGAGCGGCAGGCCCACGGCGAGAAGCGGGTGCAGCCGCCGGCGCCGTGCAAGAAGGAGGCGGCCGGGGCGTCGATGGCGAGCGGCAGGCGGAAGGCGGAGCGGGCGACGATGAGGACCAAGGCGGCGCCGAGGGCGAGGAAGGTGAGGCGGAGGAGGGAGGTGGAGTAGTCCATTGGAGCTGAGTGAGTGAGTGAGCTGAGCTCTCGCCGCTTTGTGCGCAGCTAGCGTCAGTGACTCGCCTATATCTGCGCACGTTTCGTCTAGCAAGTTCGATCAGATCATGCAAAGCACCGAATCGGGTACGTCACCCCAGACGGCAAACGCAAGGCAACAAGAGATGTTACATCGTCCATCGACCGGTCGCTTTTTCTCTCGTTTTCATGCTAGCTATGAATAAAAACACGACAGAAAGAAACGTGATACAGTAAGAAATTTCGAACAAAAATCAACAACCATGATAGATGATACTAGGTATTTTATCACAGCCGCAATTTTTTCTAATCTGAATTCTTCACACCGTGATTTGTCTTGATCATGATTTGGACATGGTTGCTAGCTTGAAGTTGTTTTTATATATGTTTGAGATGATGTCATGATTAAAAATAAACTTTCAAATAAGTGAGATTCTCACTGTTGGGGGATGCCATGCTGATATTCATACTAGCTCCTATGTTGTGCCCTTCGTGAAGGCGCCACCTTGAAGTCCGTAGTTCGTCGTTCTTCGGTTACATCTCTTCCCATTGGTTGCTCGATCACGAATGACGGCTCCTATGACCACAAGCGGTGTTTCTTTCTAATTGTAGTTTGCTTGGTGTTGCAACGGGTTGTGCCGTTGTTGCTCGGAAGCTTGTATCTTGTCTTGTGAGTTGTGTGGCGTGGTGGTGTGCAGTGGTGTTTTATGTACGGTGGTTGGTGTTTTATCCGCAAAAGGGAAGTGAAAACCTGTTTCGAGAGAGTTTTTAAGTGTAGATATTGTCCCGGGCATTCATCTTCATATTTAGCCCAAACATTTTGCACTTCCCTCCTTCAATTCGGTTCATTCACACGTCTGATGTTCAAACAAACACCCTATCAAGTGGTATGCATGTTTTTTTGGTTTAAGTGTTATGCTTGTTGCTGTCAAAGAAAGTGCATCTTGATGCCAAAGAAAGAGTGACATGCATAGCAATGCTAGTAGAGTCGTCATATCGGTGTGATTGGCATAATAATCACTGCTATGGTGATTTGGACGAAAAAGCCACCCTACCAGATTCGCCATCCCGTACTCCATCGGCACGATATTTGAAGACTGCTCCGAATTGAGCCCACGAGCCCCCATATGTGGCGGTTGGGAGAGGTGATATAACGTTCCCTCCATCCACCTAAATCTTGACACCACAAATATTTCAAGACACTCACTCACTTCCGTCGTCACACACACCCCTACGATACCACAATTTGGTGCCACCTCCACCACCTGGACTGGCACGATTTGGCCCCGGTCACCTTTGCTAAGACATTCTCGGACCTCCCACGCTTTGACGAAGCCATGGGTCTGCTTCCTGCCGTCTGGCCATGCCACCCCTTCCGCCATGTGGCCTCAAAATGTTCGATGACTTGCTTGGAGGTAAATTTCCTCAGACTTTTTCTTGTAAATTTAGTTCCGCGGCTCATAGATTTGTGTAGATGACATAAGATTCGTATTTTGTTTAGATGAATTTGTTGGTAGAGCTATTTTTTATCATTCGTCACCGAATTCGAGCTTTGAGTCAAAGAGCAAAATCATGGATGCCAAAGAAGACAAGATTCCCTTGATGATTGCAGACTGGATAGCAGCAACTGAAACAAGAAGAAGCGTGTGGAGTCGTAGGTTGTTCGTGTGGCATTTTACCAGATTAGAACTGAAGGCACTACAAGCTCATGAGCAACTACTTTTTGTTGTGTTGCACCTTCACTAGTTATGTGTTCCGGCAACGATTCCGCGCAACCGTACAACGGCTCCATCAGATTGTTGACGGCGTGGAAGCTGATGGATCTTTCTTCCAGGAACCGAGAAATGCAACTGGTTTTCTTGCCCCCTCCCCCCTTATCGGAAGGTGATAGCGGCACTTTGTACGATTGCATATGGCGTTTTTGCAGATGAATTGGGTGACTAGGTCGAATAGTCGAAGATACAATTATAAAGTGCATGAAGGTGCTCGCTAAAACTATAGTGAGGCTTTATGGACAACAGTATTCGCTAGCACCCAATGTCAAGGACACGACAAGGCTTCTACCGATGAATGCATCAAGAGGATGGCCTGGGATGCTAGGGAGTGTTGACTGAATCCACTGGAGGTGCAAGAATTGCCCTGCATCTTGGACGACCAATTCATCAGGCATTGCCATGACCCAACAATCATTTTGCAAGTGGTTGCCTCCGAAGTTTACTAGATTCGGTGCTACTTTGGGTTGTCAAGATCTCAAAATAACATCAATGTCTTGCAGAGATCTCATCTAAATGCAAGGCAAGCTACTGGTACTGCTTCACCTTTCAACTTCATGGTGAACGTCTATCAGTATGACCAAGGCTAATATCTGTCTGATGCAACTTCATGGTGAATGTCCATCAGTATGACCAAGGCTACTATCTACCTTTCAATTGATAGTAGTCTTGGCCATACTGATGGACATTTCAACAAGGTGCAAGAATCAGTGACGAAGGACACTAAGACAACATTTGGAGTCCTGTTACAATTGTCTAGGGGCTTGTTCGTTTCCTAAACAAAGATGTCTTGGCAAACATCATGACATGTTGTGTGATCCTATACAACATGATCATCGAGGATGAGAGAGATATGCCGATCCTCTTGGACTATGGAAATATTGGCACAATCGCCATGCCTTCAGGCCCACAAAATGCATTTAAGCATTTCTTGAGGCTTATCGGAAGATTGAAGACCGTGCATCCCATCATCAGTGGAGTGACGATCTTATTAAGCATCATTGACAACTAGCTGAGAGATAGTATGTTTTTTTAGAAATCGTTTTTTACTTGTACCTTTTTATTGGATTATTTGTTGCGTTTGGCTTGTTGTTAATGTGTACTATTTGTTAAATTCAAAATAATGGTTTGTAATAATATTTACTGAATTGTTGAATTGCTTGATCTAAACAATGGGTATAAAGAAGAAAACAAGAAGAAAAAAACATGGAGACCACATTATGACGACCTGTGTATGAACACAACCTTCGCAACCTCTAACACATTACAATGTTATGAAGCGCACTCCATACAAATTATGGAGGCAGCTAGTGGCGACGATGCTAGAATTGTTACTCTTACCCGATAAACAGAATAAGTGTTGTCTATAATCTCCTTCTTTCTCATTTAACATGACACCCAGCCACTCTCAGATTTACACGCGTTTCTCGGTCGCTCAATCCTTCATGGCCTCAGAAAGGATAAAGAAAGTACCCAAAGAGGCCATGAAGTGTAACTTCATACGTGCCATCGTATTTTAATCTAAAATATATGGTTTAAAAATACAATTATGACTAGCGGTTATCATATTAATGGAAAATATTATGCTTCATTGGCTACCAGTGTTCATCACTTTTCTCTTGTCAAGTTATAAGAGAGGAGAGAAAAATCAGCCAAATGGCATGTCTACTTTGTGCAAGATTCTTGCTAGCTAGAGTTCTTCTGAGAGTTCTTCCTGCCTAGAGTAGTGTAAAATACTACGTGACTATCCTCAATCTTTATCTGCCATGGTCAACTTTCGCAAGTTCCCGATGTTGGACCGGCGGCTAAGATGTGCTAAACAATGTTTGATGTTGTTATGAATTATATATGATGATCACGTGCCTAGCTAGCTTTTAACTTGTGCAGGTGACCAGCTTTTTCTTATCTTTTTAGCTATTTTTTGTAGCCAATTATAATACAAATTTAACAGGGCACATTTGATCGGCCACAAACTAAGCACAAATAGTCTTTCTTATTTGTTATATCAATCCAGGTTAAATATAAGAACTTTTGGTGAGGGGTCGTGGATACCGATGGTAATATACAAAAATCCAAGGTATTTTGACTTGTTCTAGCTCATATGACAATTGCAACATAAGATAAAGATCCACCACAAATCATAAAATGTTGTAGTGTAGTGCACATGTCGGAGATGGTCTTGGAGGTGTCATAGGACTTGAAGTAGTTTCCTCCATCACTGTACTAAAGAAGCGTAACTGACATGCATATTGGATATTTGTATTAGTTTGCAAGATAATACTCCCTCCATCTTAAAACAAGTGTCTCAAACTTAGTACAACTTTGTATTAGAGTTAGTACAAAGTTGAGACACTTATTTTGGGACGGAGTGAGTACAAACAGTGGAACAATGTAAATTAATGTTCATGATATTATATTTGTTTCTTACTGCCTTTAGAAAGCATCAAATGATCTTTATACAAAAGAGGAACTTCAAGTACATCATCCTGGTCATCTTTATCCTGAAAATATGGGTGTACAAAAAATAGTAAGAATATCTTAGACTATTTGATATATATGGTATAAACAGAGTATTCAAGACCCCCCTTATTATCTTTCTTCTTCTTCTTCTTCTTCTGGGAGCTTCTAATCCAACTAGCTGAACACACAAAAACTTCAACCACATTTTGGCATAAAGAGCTTTGAAAATTATGAAACACTCTACTGCCAGTACTAAAAGTTGAATCAAGAAAAACAATACTCACTGGCACTGTAAGAACATCCATCACAGCCTTGGATTGTATGGATACCTTGATGAATTTGCTTTCACCAAGCTAGCGCATCAAAGTATTCTGACTAATCAGTAAGTGCAACCTCATCTACATATGCAAGTGATCTGACTTGGAAGCCTTTTAGCAGTAACTTTCATGAAAGTAAGAAACTGAGCTGAAATTGCCATCTACTATTGCTTGGATCCACATTTTATGAAGCCACGCCAGGACTATCCACTTTGTTTGTGCTGGACCCAAATTGGTTGTGTGGTCACTCTTATAAATTGTGTACTACTCCTTAGGTGTTAAACTTACTGAATGAATGTTGTGTTCAGTGTCATTGACAACATAAATCTTGGGAAAACAAAAATTATTTAGATCCATCTTGTACCTTGGATCAAAAAATTATGCTATTGTTAGAAAAATGTTGCACTATTTCCAATACTTCTCAAATTTCTGAAGCATAGTTAAGAAACCCTATTGCACTTGTAATTTCTGAAGCATACTTCTCAAATTTCACATATCATCTCATTATCTGTCCCACTAGTGCAGATTGGGTCATCGCACATAGGTAAGAAACCCTATTGCACTTGTAGTTATGAACTCTCACCTTCCAATGGTGTGTGATAAGGGGGTTGCATCACACACTCTAGAGGACACCATGTGTGATAGGACACTCCATCGCACATGATTGTAAAGGAAGAGACCATATGCGATTAGCTGAGGAATCACACACGACTTTGTGAAAGCAAATGTGTGCTATAGCTCATACATCCCACAACATTAATGGGTTGGAAACATATGTGTTCGTACCACCCATCACACGCCACAGGAGTAGCACAATCAGGTGCGATGGTATTTTCCACCGCTCACAAATTCAATATGGTGAACGTCTATGTTGGTTCATCCATCGCACATGTTGTCTCCGCCAGAATCGTGTGTGTGTGTGTGTGTGTGTGTGTGTGTAGGTACATTCATCACGCACGCCACATTTGTTGTAATCATATGTGTTGCAGTGTTCATTGTACACATTTTTTTACTAACTATGTGCATTGCAATCAGGGGCGTAGATAAGCCCAAAGCTACCAAGGCCATGGCCTAGGGCGTGATGATAGATTGCGTTGTTTACTGTAGCGATTTTACCACTGGTTAGCATTGTACCTAGTGTTTGGCCCAAGGGCCTGGGGCTTGGCACAATCCTGGCTACACCACTGATTGCAATGACCAGAACAACTCGTTTATTTGCCCATTATTAATCCTTGCAGTAAGCAAATTCATATTTCATATCCAACAAATGTTCACCATGATTTCACATCAAACACACAATATATTTCATATCCATCAAATTAAGAGTAGCAGTTGCATGTAGCATTTTTCAATATTTTGCATTTGTGAGTGGATGATTATTGTGCCAATTCCAGAAGTGCCATAGTGGTGACCATATGTGTCGTTTAGGCGTGATATTAGATTTGTACGAAGAACTAAATTTCAGAAGCTGGCGTGTAGTTTTTATATAATACTAATTAATATGTGAGGTTAACACGTGGACCATAGACCGTTAGTTTACAATCGCATTTGGGATACGTTTAGTCACACCTATGAAATGTACCGGTTGTTATATATTTATTTGGGTCTACTGAAATTGCATTTTTATACTTAGTGTTTTTTAAGGGTAATCTTGCCACTTTATTTAACTAAAGAAGTTTGGAATGTTATCTGAAATTACATTAAAATGAAATCTGGGGGAGTCCCAAGCCAAAGCTCAGACCTCTCTTCTCATACCCTACTTTTGCTAAATTGTGTGCGGCAACATTAGCAGAACATCGAGTCCATCTGACTCTGAAATCCTCTACAGAAGTGAGTTGTAGGTAGAATTATGAAGATTGTGATATGTTTAAGTACGATGGTCTATAGATTGTGATTTGCTTGTCTACGAGTTGTGGTTTATTTGATTGCAGTTATGATAGATGCTCCAATGCTTTATTTTGTATGAGAATTTCTGTTGGATCCTTATTTTGTTTATCGTATTAAGCTTTCAGAACAAACTCGTCTTTGTTGTTGCACCTATGGTGAACTATTGGAAGTGACATGTCTATGTATCCCTATGAAGATCCATCGTTTGTGGGTGACTAACCAAAATAGGGCCCCTTACATGAGAATTTCTAATATATATCTCTTCTCCAATTATACTGTGTTTTAATGAAAATAAATAAATAAACAAATAAGATGTTGCACATCATGCACTATTATGTCTGAAACATACAAATAGGTATAAGCTTAAAATCAGATCACTAAATAAATTTGTAAAAAGGTTATAACATTTGATACATGTATGATTTCATAAAAAAGGTTAGTATTTTTTATTAGCAAAGGTGGTTCCCACATGCCATGATATTTATATTTCTTTTTTCCAGGAGAAAAACTAGAACTTTATTAATTCAGAAAAATATTATTACTAGCAAAACAGGCCGTGCGTTGCAATGGAAGAAAAAAAATTCATAATCTCTAATGTCCATGATTACATTTTGCTGCATCACCGAGATACACTATCACTTTCATTTTCGTGAAATCATGAACATTTTTTAAATTCCTGAATATATCTAAAATTTTGAACATTTTTCAAATTCGTGAACATATTTACAGATTTTCAAACATTTGCTAAAATCATGAAAAAGATTGAATTCATGAACATTTTATACTATATACAAAAAAACTGCAAATTGGTGGTACAAATTTTGAAATTCACAAACTTTTTTGATTTAACGAACATTTTTAAATGCATGATCATTCTTTGAATTGGCAAACATTTTCTGAATCAATAAACTATTTTGTAAGTCATGGACAGTTTTTGAATTTTTAGGATATTTTTCATTTAATGAATTTTTTCGAACTGGCAAAATTTTGTTCAAGTTCATTTACAGTTTTTAATTTATGAACTTTTTTAAGAACATCATAAACATTTTTTGTTTTCCTGAACATTTATTTTCCAAATTGCGAACATTTTTTGAGTATGCGAATATTTTTTGAAAATAGCAAACATTTTCTGAATCGACAAACATTTATGAATTATTAGACATTTTATTTCGAAATTCACATTTTTTAATTCTCAGAATTGTATTTGGAGTCGCAAATTATTTAAAGTAGAAAACAAAGACGGAAAAGGAAAAGTAAAAATAAAATACAAAAATTATAAAACAGGCCGCCCGGACATGCGCCGGCCCAAACAGGAGCGTTGTGTCTTCTCCTAGCGCGCAGATTGCAGTATATAAGGTTCCTACTGCATGGGCTGGCCCAGTCAGGGATTTCCCTGTATGAAACATTTTTTATCACTTATAGGTGGCATTGGTGGGTAATATTTTGCAACTTTGGAGGCAATTTTGGTGACGTACCGCCAAAAGCAATAGCCCCTTTATTATATATATATATATATATATATATATATATATATATATATATATATATATATATATATATATATATATATATATAGATTATTTTGGGAAAAGGGGGGATACAAAGCCCAGTAGAAACGCATGTAAGCTACTCGGGTTGTAGAATTTTCCCTAGTACTCCCTCTTCCTCCGTTCTAAAATACTTGTCGTGGTTTTAGTTCATGTTAAAATTTTGAACTAAAACCACGACAAGTATTTTGCAAAGGAGGGAGTATAATGGTTGCAGGTAGAGTCGCTCATCATAAAGCCTTACAAAATACTAACAGGCCCTCAACAGACATGATGGTCCAACAGAAAAGCCCATGAACAAACAACCCATGTGTTCCGCTCACCTCCACTAGAGCCAAACTATGTGCAATCTCCAACCTCCTCAAGATTGCCTTCATGCATCAAATGGAGGCGCCTCCTAGTTAGCTCTTCAGACGCCCGTTATAGGTCATTTTGCAAACGGGCACGTGAAGCTGCTGCAAGCTGGGCCCGCCCATGTATATCCTCTTTTTCTCTATTTTAACGTTCAGAAAAGGGGCGCTCGTGGGAGTTTGAACTCGTGACCAATTGCATCGGTGCCAACGACAGTAACCACTAGGCCGTCGAACGACTAGTCCTTTGTAACTTGTCTTTTTAGTTTTAGTTGCATCTTCAATCGTGGGAATCCTTTGGTTTTGGGAAGCTTCCAAAAACTTCCGAAAAGCTTTCAAAGGCTTCCCAAACCGGTTTTTTCCAGGTTCGATGGTCATTTCCGAGGCTGTTTTATTCGGGTTTTCTTATTTCGTTTTAATTTTAATGCATTTTTAAATACGTGTCTTTTTTCATCGAATTGGTTATTTTTAAAAAATTAAATGATTAAATGTTTTCAAATTTTTGACCTTTTTTCAAATGTGATATACATTTTTCAAATTCTCTTTTTTTCAAATTTGATGAACTTTTTTTTTTCAAATTCGATGATTTCTTTCAAAATTGATGAACTTTTTTTTTCAAAACTTGATGATTTTTTCTAAAATTCGATGAAGTTTTTGCAAAATTTAAGTTTTTTTAACTCGATGAATTATTTTCAGAGTTCGTGATTTTTTGTGTTATATTTTATATTTATGAATTTTTAAAACCCACGAACATTTAATAAATCTGTGCTATTTTTTTATTTCATGAACATATTCAAAATTGCAAAAAACGAGGGCCAATTTTAACCTGAAACAGCAGCATAGCCAAAAAAACGGAAAAGCAAGCAAGACGAGTTGATCGAGCAAGCGATCGAATGAATCGAAGCGGGGAGTGAGGGAGCGAAGCCAGCGTGGCCGGCCCATGAAGGGGGTGCGCGTGGGTGCCGGTTGCTCCCAGTGGTGCTTAAGGCGCCACTTAGGAGCTCCCTCAAATGGATGCCACGAACCCACTGTGTTCATGCACTAAAAAGTGTTCACATTATATGTTCTTGGCCTTCCTGTTGGACCAAACTGTGATGCAAGTTGTGTGACCCACTTCAAGTTTTCAGTTGTTTCCTTCGGTGTGCTGCTCCATCTTCCGAAGTCTTTGGAGTATTTTTTTTTGTAGCAGAGATTGATACCACCAAGAACATGTTTCCAAGAAATTTCATTGTAATTCTTAGTCATAGATGTTACTTTGTATTTTCATAGATTTTAGATCATACATGTAATAGTTATGAGTATGAATAAAATTACAGGTGTTTCTATAAAAAACAATATTTTTTTGTTGATATTTTTTTTGGGTTTTTCCTTGCTGTTTCTTTTGCTGTGTTGCAGCAGCGTTTTGTTGTTGTTGTTGTTGTGGGTTTTAGTTATAGTATTTTCATGTTGTTTCTTTGCAGCCCTGCTGCAATTTTGTGGGGGGGTTATGTTATGGTTTACACTATTTTATTTTATTTGTGTTGGTTATTTCTCTTTTTATTTTTTTGTTCTTATGTTCTTTTACATTTTAAAAGACATGGTGAAAAATAATAATAATACACAGTGCACGGTTTTTAAACATTTCAAACACATTTTAATATATTACGAAAATTTTGTTAAACTTAGTGAACATTATTTTAATGCACGGTGAACAATATTTTATTACAACAGTGAACAGTTTTAAATATGGTGAACTTATTTTAGTTTTTGAACACTGAAATTCTTTAGAAAGATGTTCATTTATTTTTATATAATGTTCACATTTTTATAAAATTTATTTGTAAAAAATGTTCATGCACTAATTTTTTTCACATTATATGTTTTTAAAAATGTGTTTTGTGCTAAACAGAGAAGTTGTTAGAAAACCAGTACAATTTAGTTTTAGTGTTCTCAGTTCATGATTTCCTTCAAGAGAATTGGACTTTTGAAACAAAGGCACACCCGAAACATCAAACGAAAAAGGAAATGAAACTTCCAAACAGTAAAGGCACATTCGAAGTAGGAAAATAGCACATGAAACAAAGGGGAAGGATGTAATGGGCCACAAAGTAGTTAGCCCACGAGCTCCCACTGTGTTGTTAGCGTAGCCTCGACAATTAGACGCTACAAGGCATCAGCTAGGTTTCCCTCAAAAAAATAAAAGGCATCAGCTAGGAGGTCCCAGAAATCTTCACACCTTAAATGAATGGCTATGAAGGTAGTCAAGTATGTGCAGACGTATGAGTGGTAGCACCACTGCCCCTGTCTGATTGCACTTTCTTTATTGAAGACGTACGGTATTTGTGTTGCAAAGCTCGATGCCACGGAGAAGTTGTTTCTAAGAAATTTCACTTAGTTCTTAGTTTTTTTTTACAGGGCAAATAGGAGTTTTATTCCATAATGATGGGGTTACAGTCCAGTGGCAGTAGTGCCTCAATACACGGAGGACCACGGTGTAGCCATACAGCAGTAATACATTCATATCGACTATAACTAGTCAAATGATCTGCTACCCTATTTTGTTTACGGGAAATTTTCTGGGGAATAAACTCCCTATCAATCATCAAAAACTTTATCTCAGCAACTAAATGACCATACACAGAGCGATCCAGATTATCGCCTTTGAGAGAAGCCAATGCTGTCGAGGAATCAGACTGCACAATGATCGGGCCTTCAGAGTGTTGTTTCGCTAGTGCCATACCTTGCATCAAAGCGTGAATCTCGGCCTCCAACGCATCATTACAGTTAAATAAGAACCTGTATGCCGCGAAAATAACACTCCCATCATGTCTCCGTAGGACCATACCGGCGGCCGCCTATCCGTCAGCCTTTGAAAATGCTCCATCCACCGAGAGGGCCACATGATCTACAGGGGGTTGTGGCCATGGTGGGGGCGGCGGTGAGACCTTGATCACAGGAGATGGAAGTAAATCTTCACATGTCATTTTCCCCTTAACGATTTCCTCTATAGTATATATCCTTGACAGCCGCAACGAATTAAAGTAGCTTTGCAGAAAATCAACAGATGTGGAGGAGCTTCTTTACCATGAACCATGTCTGTACGTAAGTTCCAGATCCTCCAAATCAACATGATTATCTTAGTTACAGGAGTTACTTTGTAATTTCTTGGATTTATGGTCCAAAGCATTGAACATGTAATTTTCATCAAGCTTGAATAAAGTTTCAGGTTTTTCTAAAATCATATATGAAATGAATGGCTATGAAGTCGGTAGATATTTAATTAATTTTCAAATGACTAGGAGTTAGCCAATCAAAATAAAGAGACTCGGTGCACAGGATATATGCTCCATAAAATCCCGTAAAACACCAAAGTATCTATTCTAGTACACCGTATGTATGAGTCAACTGAGTTGCACATCATCAAGTCTATAATTGTGTTGACCAGATGGACTACAAAGGTGCCTCATAAAACTAAAAGATATATTGAAGCGCACCGATCAATTCTATAGTTACCATAAAGCTATATATAAAGTATTAACTTGCAGAATGTTCACAACACCCGGACCCGAACAAAGCCACACCACAATGCGGTTTTCACATCTACCAAAAATTGCTAAAAAATGACTAACAGAGTTTTGCCAAACTTATGTAAGGCGGATGTGCCTCCTGGTTGATGAATGAAACAGAGACATGATTTTCAGCACCCGGGTGCTCCTACATTCGAGGAGCCCTCGCCTTAACAAAAATCATACTTCAAAGTTATTTGTTGCTGAAACTTTGCAAGAACATCAAATCTTTGATTCCTGAAACTTTCAGATTTTTTTTAATGAATTTACTGTTCATGAGTGTGTAGGGGCACCTGGGAGCTGTTACACCTTTCTCAAATGTAACACGTTGTTCCCCCCTGTGCAGAATGTTCAAATATTGTTGGGGTGCATCTAGTGTTCTATCTACATGTTATTCAGAGTTGCTAGTGTTAATCTTCTGGCTTAGTAAGGCCTACCGATGGCTAGCTGTTGTACTATGCAACTTTCAGTTTTACAAAACGAAACTTGGAAGAAAAATGTTGAAATATTCAGCTGTATATTTCTAAACCTAGAGTTACAGTTAACCTCTAATATGTACCTACAGCAACACGGCACTGATCAATGTCCCAAGGACCGAGCCTTGCGCACTCCACATAAAAAGGAACTGATTCCACATGGCACACGCTACATAATACGGCCGGTCAGCAAGTTTGTGTGTTCCCTAAGGATAGCAAGCTAGCCAGTCCGCCAGCTCCAGGACATAGCTTCGCCCGCACTTCTGAATCCCCGGACCTTCTGGGGATCACTTCTCACGTTAAATGAGTTAAACACACAGTACCCCGTGCGCGTTCCCTATACCAAATCCTGCCTCCCGCTTCACTTATACCGTTAACAGATGTAACTAACTAGAGGAATCTACGTCGAGTAACTAACTAGGAGGAATCTACTATCCTTCCACGAACAGCAAGCAATTAAGCACATCAACATTGTCTTTTTGTGGCAGCTGCAACTTGTTTTCGCGTCAGTTGATTCTCCCTTCGCGCCCGACGGGTCGGCTATGGCGACCGCAGCTCGGGCATGGGCGGGGCGGCGAGATGGCATGCCGTGGAAGGCGGTTCGGCATGGGTTGAAGGGCCGGTGGATGAAAAAGGAGTGAATTGCAGAAAATCACCACACTACAGCTTAGGTTTGCAGAAAAGACTCTTCTACAAAATTGTTGCAGAAAACACTGATTCTCGGCCTAACCTTTTGCAAAATACACTGATCGATCGCTTAGGCCATTTTAGTGACGATTATGACATATGGGTCCCACATTTGATGACGTGGCGTAACGTTTTGTGGTAGACGATGTTAGGCTGGTCTTTTTAAAAAAAAACCTCCCTCCAAAGATAAATCCAGATCGCGGGGAGCGCTCGTCCATCCGAGCTGCGACGTGCACGGCCTGATTCCTCTGTCTCCGCCGGGGGCAGTGGTGGCGCAGCGGCAATGGGCGCCGCCGTCGACGGCTAGGGGGTAGCCGAGGGGCGGCTCTAGAGTCGACGGCCGCAGGCTTCGGACGCGGGGAAGGGGAGATGGGCCCGAGGCGTCGGGGACTCGCGCGGCAGCAGCGACGGCGAGCCCGGCGGCCTCCCCGACCTCGACCCTGGCGCAAGCAGCGGCGGTCGCGCTTCCCCTTCTTCATCCCCCCTCCTCTCTGTTTCCTGAGCAGGCGGCGCGCCTCCCGGCGGCCTCCCCGACCTCGGCCCTGGAGCAAGCAGCAGCGCAGCCTCGAGCAGCACGGGCACGAGCCTCGGCGGCGGCGCACAACACGAGCACAAGCAGCAGCAACGGCGCGGCGGCGCGCAGCCCCGGAGCAAGCAGCTGCAACGGTGCGGCGACGCGCAGCCCCGGAGCAAACAGCGGCGGCCCGGCGGCGCGCAGCACGTGCGCAACCAAGCAGCGACCCTCATCAGTGAGCTCCACCGCTGCCGGGGCACCGGCGTGGGCGGCAGCGCACGAGCGCGGGATTGGCCGGCGGCAGAGTACAGTCGAGCTTGGCATGGCAAGGGCCTGATTGTATTTCTGTTTTCTGCTAGAAGGGTGCCTTTAAAAAAAATACCGGGGACTATTTGGTAAATTCACATCACACCATGTCTAACGCCATCACATCATAAACGAGGTTAAAACGCCCAAACAGACGGATCGGTGCTTTCTGCAAAAGATTAGGCCGAGAATCGGTGTTTTTTGCAACAATTTCGTAGAAGAGTCTTTTGTGCAAACCTACGTTGTAATGTGGTAGTTTTCTGCAATTCATTCATGAAAAAAGGTCGGAGTAAGTCATGACCAGGAGTCCAGGACTAATGTTGGAGGGGAAAAACGCATTCAGCATCGCTCCCATGAGTGACCCGGAGTAACCTAGCCGCCACCAGCCGTCATCCCCTCCCCGTGGACGGCGGTGAGTGAATGCGTGCAATGATCTTTATGAGAAGGCGTAGGTCATGCACTCATGCACTCCCGCGGTGACATCGGCGCTCAGCAGAATCAGCAATTCAGCATGTCATATGTGTACTGCAGAATGGGGCACGGCAGCAGAGGGTTGAGTGGGCGTTGCAAGGTATCGTCAGCACCACCACCAATAGCGAGGAGCCGAGGACTCGGCGTTGGAGCCAGTGAAAAAAGGCATGCTATAGCAAAATAGTGCAGGCCATAAAACTCAGGAAATTCGTGCTATATCATGCGCGCAATGTATAGCTATATACTGATTTATAGCGTGCAATTAGAATCGCTATAGCGCGCTATTTTTTTAATGGTTGGAGCACCAGGATGAAGAGGTAGGGCAACAGAGGATCAGGAGCCCTCTTCGAGAATTGAGCCACTTGCCCGGCACCCTGTTGAGGACCACCGCCGATCTGCTGGTGGAGTTCAGATCCTGAACCCAATTGCGCGGGCGTGGCGGGAGGCCTTTCGCCTCCAGAACGTACGTGATCAGAGAGCCACTATTATTCATCAACACTTGCACACACATAGCTTAGGTCATATTCCTCACGTCACCCCTTACAGGCTTACACACTAGAGATCGTTCTGAACACACATGGATTAGCTTACATGCATGGCAACTGAACACACATCGTGCTCACGGGTGGCCATTGCTCCCGCCCGCGCCGCCGCCTCCACCGCCGCCGGATCCTCCTGGCCCGGAGCCGGAGCCACTCCCGCCGCCGATCCCCATGCCACCGCTCGCGCTCCCAGAACCTTGGCCGCTCCCCACGGCATTGCCTGCACGCCCAACCCCGCTGCCGCCGCCCAAAGCACCGGCACCGCTGCCGTCGCCTCCTCCACCACCATCGCCGCGTGTCACCGTGACAGTGACACCTTCTTTGCTGATATGGAAACCAAAGCCTTCCCCGCCGCCAAGACCCACACTGGCGCCGCCGTTGTGCGCGCTCGCGGCGCCGCCTCCGCCGACGCCGATGGCCACGTCGATCCCGTCCTTCCCGATGTCGATGCCGACCCCGGCGCCAACACCACCACCGGCGCTGCCTCCCTCGCCGTCCCGGGTGCTGCTTCCCGCGCCGCCGCCGATGCCGACGCCCACCCCGATGGTCGTGTCGGACCCGTTGCGCGACACGAGCCAACCGAACCCATGGCCGCTTCCGGAGCCATGGCCACTGCCGGCACCATCCCCTGAGAACGGCCAGTAGAATTTGTTGCCGGCGCCATGGATGGCGCTGGTACTGCCAAGGTAACCAGGGAAATGCCTGGCGTTGACAGGTGAAGAGAGAAGTGCAGCGAAACACAAGAGAGTGATGAACATGAAGGCAGTGGCGCCACTACTGGTAGAGTTAGTCATTCTCGTTGGCGTTGCTGTGAAGGACCTCAGCATGCTGGTAGGGTTTATATAGTGAGTTAGCCATGGAGGAACCCTGATTTTTTTAATTTGGTCCGGATGTAGAGGCGGAGATTAGCTAGTCGGCTTTGGATCGAACAGCTTGCGTGCGTTGCATGAAACCTGGTAATACGCCTAGCTTGCATGCGGAGCTAGCGTATGTTGACCATTCATTTGGCTGTAGCTTTGTGGTATATATGAATTTCTAGTCTTATTTCTCAATGGCAATTAATCCCACTCGGTGACGGGGGTGACAGGACTTCAATTTTGTCTAGTCAATATAGAATTGTGTAGTTAAATATATGCGAAAATGCTAAATACATGTGTTTATTTAAATTTTATGGAAATGTTAACCAGCGAACGTCAGATATTTTGCAACTCGCGGTGAATGCATTGATCACGTCAGATCGTCTACGCGAATCTTGAAGCACCGGAATTTGCCATGTTAGTTTCTGCCTTTCGTTTGCTACAGAGTGTGTGGACGCGGGTGCGCGTGGCACTAGTAGAAAACTGGGCTTTGGTCCAGGCCAGGCCAGTCCATTAGTCCCGGTTCAGTCACGAACCGGGACCCATGGTGGCAACGGTCCCAGTTCGTGAGGCCAGGGGGCCGGCCAGGCCTCATGGGGCATTGGTCCCGGTTCGTCTGGACCCTTTGGTCCCGGTTCCAGACACTAATCGGGACCAATGGGCCTCGCTCCTGGCCCACAACCATTGGTCCCGATTCGTGGCTGGAATCCGGACTAAAGGGGGTCCTTTGGTCCCAACACTAGTAGAAAAGAGGGCTTTGGTTCAGGCCGGGTCAGTCCATTAGTCCCGGTTCAGTCCAGAACTGGGACCCATGGGGGCACTGGTCCCGGTTTGTGAGGCCAGGGTCCTGCCGGGCCTCGTGGGGTCATTGGTCCCGGTTCGTCTGGCCCCTTTGGTCCCGGTTGGTGGGACGAACCGGGACCAATGGGCCTCGCTCCTGGCCCACCACCATTGGGCCCGGTTGGTGGCTTGAACCGGGCCTACAGGCTGCCCTTTAGTCCCGGTTCATACCACGAACCGGGACCAATGAGGTGCCTATATATACCCCTCACTCGCGAGCAGAGCACTCCAGTGCTCTGTTTTTCTCTGGCCGGTGAGGGGAGGGTGTGACGCCCCCGATTTGACCGTACACTAATCATACACGCAACGTGTACGATCAAGATCAGGGACTCACGGGAAGATATCACAACACAACTCTAAAAATAAAAATAAGTCATACAAGCATCATAATACAAGCCAGGGGCCTCGAGGGCTCGAATACAAGTGCTCCATCATAGACGAGTCAGGGGAAGCAACAATATCTGAGTACAAACATAAGTTAAACAAGTTGCCATAAGATGGCTAGCACAAACTGGGATACAGATCGAAAGAGGCGCATGCCTCCTGCCTGGGATCCTCCTAACTACTCCTGGTCGTCGTCAGCGGCCTGCACGTAGTAGTAGGCACCTCCGGTGTAGTAGGAGTCGTCGTCGATGGTGGCGTCTGGCTCCTGGGCTCCAGCATCTGGTTGCGACAACCAGGTAGAAGGGAAAGGGGGAAAAGAGGGAGAAAAGCAACCGTGAGTACTCATCCAAAGTACTCGCAAGCAAGGAGCTACACTACATATGCATGGGTATATGTGTAAAGGGCCATATCGGTGGACTGAACTGCAGAATGCCAGAATAAGAGGGGGATAGCTAATCCTGTCGAAGACTACGCTTCTGGCCACCTCCATCTTGCAGCATGTAGGAGAGAGTAGATGGTAAGTTCACCAAGTAGCATCGTATAGCATAATCCTACCGGGCGATCCTCTCCTCGTCGCCCTGTTAGAGAGCGATCACCGGGTTATATCTGGCACTTGGAAGGGTGTGTTTTATTAAGTATCCAGTTCTAGTTGTCATAAGGTCAAGGTACAACTCCGGGTCGTCCTTTTACCGAGGGACATGGCTATTCGAATAGATAAACTTCCCTGCAGGGGTGCACCACATTTCCCAACACGCTCGATCCCATTTGGCCGGACACACTTTCCTGGGTCATGCCCGGCCTCGGAAGATCAACACGTCGCAACCCCACCTAGGCTCAACAGAGAGGTCAGCACGCCGGTCTAAATCCTATGCGCGCAGGGGTCTGGGCCCATCACCCATTGCACACCTGCACGTTGCGTACGCGACCGGAAGCAGACCTAGCCCCCTTAATACAAGCGCGAGCTTACGGTCCAATGCGGCGCGCGCCACTCAGTCGCTGACGTCAAAAAGAGCTTCGGCTGATACCACGATGCCGAGTGCCCATAACTGTTCCCGCGTAGTTGGTTAGTGCATATAGACCAAATGGCCAGACTCAGATCAAATACCAAGATCTCGTTAAGCGTGTTAAGTATCCGCGAACGCCGACCAGGGCTAGGCCCACCTCTCTCCTAGGTGGTCTCAACCTGCCCTGTCGCTCCGCCACAAAGTAACAGTCGGGGGCCGTCAGGAACCCAGGCCCACCTCTACCAGGATGGAGCCACCTGTCCTTTCAGCCCCCTCATCAGAATCACTTGCGGGTACTCAACGAGCTGACCCGACTTTAGTCACCACATGTGTCATGTATATAAAGTATATAGTATATACCCGTGATCACCTCCCGAAGTGATCACGGCCCAGTAGTATAGCATGGCAGACGGACAAGAGTGTAGGGCCACTGATGGAACACTAGTATCCTATACTAAGCAGTAGGATAGCAGGTAAGGGTAACAACTGTAGCAACAATGACAAGCTATGCAGCAGAATAGGATTAACCGAAAGCAGTAACATGCTACACTACTCTAATGCAAGCTGTATAGAGAAGAATAGGCGATATCTGGTGATCAAGGGGGGGAGGGGGGTTTGCCTGGTTGCTCTGGCAAGTAGGGGTCGTCAACAGCGTAGTCGGTCGGGGCACCAGCAGCGACGTCGGTCTCGTAGTCTACCGGAGAGAAGAGGGGGAAGAAACAATGAATATAATGCAAACATAAGCATGACGATGGAAGACATGACAATGCGCGGTGCTAGGTGTGCCCTAACGCGGTAGGAGGTGGTACCGGCGAAGGGGGAAAACATCTGGGAAAGTATGCTCGGTGTTTCGCGTTTTCGGACAGATGAATTGGAGGGGAAAAGTTACGAGTTTGCTATGCTAGGGATGTGTGGCGGACAAACGGGCTGCGTATCCGGATTCGTCTCGTCGTTCTGAGCAACTTTTATGTACAAAGTATTTTCATCTGAGCTACAGTTTATTTTATATTGATTTTAAAAGATTTAAATCACTTTTTAGCATTTATTTAATTATTTTAATCCAACATTATCCAGAATAGTGTTTGCTGACGTCATCATGACATCAGCCTGACGTCAGCAGTCAACAGAGTGTTGACTTAGTCAAACTGACGTGTGGGTCCCGCATGTCATACTCTGTTAACTAATTAACCAAATTAATTAGTTTAATTAACAGATTAGTTTGGTTAGTTAATTAATTATGTTAATTAAACATGATTAATTAAGTTAATTAGTTTAGTTAATTAATTAATTAAATTTATATTCATTATTTTTATTTTTATCTTTTTTTTAAGTCGTTCTGGGGGTGGGGTCCCACTGTCATAGGCCCTATGGGCCTTAACAGGCACGAGCACGCGTTAACGGGTACCGGGGCATGCCGGTGCGGGCGCCCGAACTGGGCCACGGCGAGGGGGGAAACGCCGGTGTGGTAGCGGCGAGGCCACGACGGGGCAAAAGGGGATGAGCAGGGCTGGCGCCGGAGCGCCGGAGGTGGCCGCGGGCCTGGCGTCACGGGTCAGGCGACGCGGGTGCGGGAAGGGGTCGCGATGCGCGGTCGAGCGGGCGCTGCCGGGGCCGTGGTGGCCACGAGCACGGCCCGGGCGGCGCGCCAGCGTGGAGCTGCGGGACGCGGCCGGGCACGGTGAGTGCGGCCCGGACGCGGTGACGGCCGCGCGGGACAGAGAGGGGATGGGAGGGAGCTCACTGCGGGCATAGGGTACGGGGCAGTGGGGCTTGAGGAGGAGGACGGGGACGAGCGTCGGAGAGGAAGCAGGCCGGCGGGGTGGCTCCGGCGTCGAGGCGCCGGCGAGGTGTGACGAGGTCGGGGTCGGTGATGAGGCGAGGCCACGGCGTCAGGCGGGCGCCGCGCTAGGGAGAGGAGGGGGCGCAGAGGAGTCCCTGAGGGGCGGCGCCGAGCCCGGCTGGCGGTGGCCTTAACGGCGCGGCGACTTGCGTCGGGCGTGGCCGTGCGGGAGGAGGGGATCGAGCAGGGGCGCCCCTCCCCAGGCACGATGCGTGCGTGTGCGTGTGCGCGTGTGTTGCGTGTGGTGGCGGCGGTGTGGGAGGACGGGAGAGCGGGTGGGGATCGTGGGGGTAGTGGGGATCGGGGGTTAGGGTTTGGGGGGTTATGTGGGCGCTAGCTGGGCCGGCCTGGTTGGCCCGGTGGCCATCTGGACCGAAGCCCAGTGAAAGGGGGGTTTGCTTTTCTCCTTTTCTTTTGTTTTAGTCTTTTCCCTTTTCTTATTTTTCTTTTCTGTTTTCTTTTAGTTCCTAATTATTTTAGTTTTATAATCTATAAAAGTAGTCCCTAATTTTGTCTAAATAATTATACTACTGCCACATAAGTTTGGGCAACTAAATAGAATAGTTTAGGAATTTATTAACTGTAAAAGCATTTAATTAATTGTTTTGCTACTATCTTATTTACTTTAGGACAATCAAACACTTTCAAAGAGGTTGGTTTCTCCACCATTATTATTTATGCATTATTTGGCTCTCTCCGAACATTTTAGATTCAAGATTGGAAAGCTTTTATTGTTTGTTTGATTTTGAATTTGGATTTGAACTGGTTTCGAACTACCGCGAGATTAGTAACCGTAATGGGGGTGACGTGGCATCATTAGTAGAGAGTTACTGTAGCTTAATTATCCGGGCGTCACAGAGGGCTTTGTGGTGCTCTACCTCACCTCCTATGCACATGAGGTGTTCGATGAAATGCCCGAGCCACACTAGTTAAGCTTTCTCGTCTCGAAGCTCGACCTCAAAGCTCCATTTTCCTCGAGATTTGTCTAGGTTTAGCGGCCCGTCACGTCCCATTCCCGTCTTCACCACCGTCGATCGCCCGCGCCGATCTCGTCGCCGGCACCACCGTGGTGAGCCTCTTGTTCTTATCTTCTTTCTGAAAGAAAAAAAATTCTTACTTTAGATAGATACCTGTCTAATTTTCTTACTATTTTATTGCTTGTTATTATATAGTGTGATGGTTTTGGCATCCGCCCCCGTCGGCCCTCGTCCTGTCTATGATTCGGATGTGGTATATATTATCTTTATAACTATTGGTTCATTTAATGTTTATGAAAATTATGCCGACCAACGTGACATAGATTTTATTTATCTAGGAGGTATGTGAACCGGAAATTCCAACCGACCCTATTGTCGAGAGGTTAAATTTAGTTGAAGAATAAAACAATTTCTTGAAGGAAAAAATAAAAAAATTGAGGAGGAGAAGATGATATTGGAGTTGCATGTTGTGGATGTCGTCGATGATCACAAGATCAAGATGGATGCAATGCGCTTGAAGATTAGAAAGATTAGAAAATATGCCATTCATACCGAGGCTTGGTATCATTATGCCGTTGGATCAATTGTTACCTTGGTTGCGATTATGATCGCATTTGTTTTTGCATTGAAATGTTTTACATAGTTTTAATGTATGGTTTAATTAATTAGATGCTCTGGAGAGCTATATGTTGTTAGATGAGAACTATGTATGTACTTTGGTTTTAATGTGATGATGAACTTCTATTAATTTGGTCACTTAATTATCTATTCATGATGTTCTATAATGGTTTTTGACACACTTAATTATATATAATGCACGCAGATGAACCGGCAATGGATGTACGGTGACAGACACACCTCCGAGTACATTAAGGGCGTGCATGATTTTCTTGAAGTGGCTGAGGCAAACAAGCAGAATGGTTTTATGTGTTGTCCATGCCCTAAATGTGGGAATACGAAGTCTTACTCTGACTGGAAAAATCCTTCACACCCACCTGCTTTACAAGGGTTTCATGCCACACTATAATGTTTGGACGAGGCACGGAGAAATAGGGGTTATGATGGAAGACGGCGAAGAAGAAGAGGACGATGACAACTATGTGCCCCCTGAATACGGTGATGCTGCAATGGGGGAAGCTGCTGAAGATCAAGAGGAACCAGACGATGTGCCCAATGATGCTGCAATGGGGGAAGCTGCTGAAGATCAAGAGGAACCAGTGCCCGATGATGATGATCTCCGCCGGGTCATTGTCGATGCAAGGACGCAATGCGAAAGTCAAAAGGAGAAGCTGAAGTTCGATCGCATGTTAGAGGATCACAAAAAAGGGTTGTACCCCAATTGCGAAGATGGCAACACAAAGCTCGGTACCATACTGGAATTGTTGCAGTGGAAGGCAGAGAATGCTGTGCCTGACAAAGGATTTGAGAAGCTATTGAAAATATTGAAGAAGAAGCTTCCAAAGGATAACGAATTGCCCGACAGTACATACGCAGCAAAGAAGGTTGTATGCCCTCTAGGATTGGAGGTGCAGAAGATACATGCATGCCCTAATGACTGCATCCTCTACCGCGGTGCGTACAAGGATCTGAACGCATGCCCGGTATGCGGTGCATTGCGGTATAAGATCAGACGAGATGACCCTGGTGATGTTGACGGCGAGCCCCCCAGGAAGAGGGTTCCTGCGAAGGTGATGTGGTATGCTCCTATAATACCACGGTTGAAACGTCTGTTCAGAAATGAAGAGCATGCCAAGTTGATGCGATGGCACAGCGAGGACCGTAAGAAAGACGGGAAGTTGAGAGCACCCGCTGACGGGTCGCAGTGGAGAAAAATCGAGAGAAAGTACTGGGCTGAGTTTGCAGGTGACCCAAGGAACGCATGGTTTGGTTTAAGCACGGATGGCATTAATCCTTTCGGGGAGCAGAGCAGCAATCACAGCACCTGGCCTGTGACTCTATGTATGTATAACCTTCCTCCTTGGATGTGCATGAAGCGGAAGTTCATTATGATGCCAGTTCTCATCCAAGGCCCTAAGCAACTCAGCAACGACATTGATGTGTACCTAAGGCCATTAGTTGAAGAACTTTTACAGCTGTGGAATGGAAACGGTGTACGTACATGGGATGAGCACAAAAAGGAGGAATTTAACCTGCACGCGTTGCTGTTTGTAACCATCAACGATTGGCCCGCTCTCAGTAACCTTTCAGGACAGACAAACAAGGGATACCACGCATGCACACACTGTTTAGATGACACTGAAAGTATATACCTGGACAAATGCAGGAAGAATGTGTACCTGGGCCATAGTCGATTTCTTCCGACCAACCATCAATGTCGAAAGAAAAGCAAGCATTTCAAAGGTGAGGCAGATCACCGGAAGAAGCCCGCCATGCGTACCGGTGATCACGTACTTTGTGACGCCCGGATAGTTAAGCTATAGTGAACCTCCGCTAATGATGCCACGTCCCCTCGGTTACTGTTGATAAACTCGCGTCAGTATGAAACCCATTTCAAAATTTAAAATAAAAACAAACTACAAAAGTTTTCAAACAATAAAACAAAAATGTTCGGGTTGTGGCAAATATTCCATACTAAATATTGGTGAAGGAACCACACTTCTGTAAAGTATTTAAGTACACTATATTAATTAAAACAACAACAAAAACAATTAATTAAATGCATTTTACAATTAATAAAGTATTAAACTATTTTATTAGGGTAACATAATTATCGTGGCAGTAGTATATTTGTTAATACCAATTTAGGTGTTAGTGGTAACTTTTGTAAAACTAAATTTAAAAAGAAACTAAAAGAAAACAGAAAAGGATGATTAAAAAGATAAACAAAACAAAAGCAAACAGAACAAAAAAATAAAATAGAAGAAGGCCCCCTGGGCCACCAGCCCAGCTGGCCAGGCCGCCCCAAGGCCCAACCCAACTTGGCTTACCTCCCACCTCCCACTACAGGAGGCAGGGGTGCCGTGGCGGCCATCCGCCGGCGATGCCTGTGCGTGGCGGCCATCGGTCCCCTTTGCCGGCCTACTAGTCGCCCCCGAGACCGGCCCCTCCTCCCCGAAACCCTAGCTCACTTTCCCCTCTCCCTCGCGGCGCTCTCTTCTCCTCAACACGAACCCGAGCCGCCTTCGCCATGGATCTTCTCACCCGCGTGCTATCCGTCGTTCCTGTGAGTTGGTAACTTGTCCTGAAGCTCCTTCATGCTCGACTACATCGCCAGCACCCTCGAGTTCGAGCTCTCCGCCTCTCCATCACCGGGATTGATGCCGTCTTCCTCCTCCTTCGGCCACCGTCGCGCCATCAACGATTGTCGTCGTTCTGTTGCTACTAAGCTTTCATCGGGTCATCGTGTGCCTCCGCGGTGAGCATACACGCATTTCCCCTCTGTTCCCCCTCAACCCGTTACCTTGTGCTAATGCCGCCTATGGCCGTAGCTCACTCGATCTCCTCGCGTAGCACCGATGCCGGAGACGCCCACCTTCTGCCGCAGCGCTTGACTCCGGCCACTTCTGCTCGTGTTGCTCACACCGTCGAACGCATGGTCGTTCACTCATTCGAACGCGCCTTTCCGCGCTCGATTTGGTTGACCGTAGCCGAATCCCGACGAGGCCCGCACCCGTGCGCCTCGCCGCCCGTCCACTCTGCTAGATGCTATCCGCAACTGCTCCTGCTGACACTGCTATTTGTTGCCGCTTGCTTCTCCCCTACTGGCCGTCGCCGCCCCGCTAGCCCCGCCGCGCCCGGCGCCTGTCCACGCGCGCCCACGCGCCCCCACTCACTGCTGCACTGCTTCGCCTGACGCTCCCGTGCGCCACTGCTAGCTGCTGCAGCTCGCCTCCCCTGCCTCGCCCGTCTAGCCGCCCACGCTGCGCCCTCCCGCGGCAGGCCCTGCCCCGCGCCTGTGCGTGGCTTCGCCGCGCCGCCGCCGCCGCACGCTCCACCTCCGCCCGCGACGCCCGACGGATTTCCCCCATTGCCCGACGGCCTCGCCCCGCTTCCCTCCGGTCGGGTTGCTCCCGTAACCGCTAGCGCCCGCGCCCGCTATGGCTCCCCCAGAGCCATTGACTAGCGGGCCCCATGCCCTAGAAAACATTAAAGAAAAGTGATTAAAAAAATAAATAATTAGTTAGTTAATAAATTAATTAACTTAATTAATTACGTTTAATTAAGCTAATGAAACTTGGTTAACCTAATAATTAACTAATTAAACTAATAAATCCTGTTTAGTTAGTCCGAGTCAATGACGAACGGGACCCACACGTATGTTGACCCAGTCAACGGATGGTTGACTGATGACATCATGCTGACATCACGCTGACATCATAATTACATTTTATAATTAAATTAATTCTGTTAATATAAAAAATGAATTAAAACTTTGAAAATTAATATAAAATAAACCGTAACTCGGATGAAAATGTTTTGTACATGAAAGTTGCTCAGAACGACGAGACGAATCCGGCTACGCAGCCCATTCGTCCGTCACACATCCATAGCATAGCAAACACGCAACTTTCCCCCTCCAGTTCATCTATCCGAAACTGCGAAACACCGGGGATACTTTCCCGGATGTCCCCCCCTTCGCCGGTATCACCTCCTACCACGTTAGGGCATACCTAACACTGCGTATTACCTCGTTATGTTTTGTGATGCTTTGTTGCTCCGTATTTACTGTTTCTTCCCCCTCTTCTTCTTCGGTAGACCCCGAGACCGTTGTTGATGCCATTGAGTACGACTACGTCACCGACGACCCTTCTCTTGCCAGAGCAACCAGGCAAGCCCCCCCCCCTTGATCACCAGATATCGCCTATTCCTTCTCTATACTGCTTGCATTAGAGTAGTGTAGCATGTTACTGCTTTCGGTTAATCCTATTCTGATGCATAGCCTGTCATTTGTTGCTATAGTTGTTACCCTTACCTGCTATCCTACTGCTTAGTATAGGATGCTAGTGTTCCATCAGTGGCCCTACATTCTTGTCCGTCTGCCATGCTATACTATCGGGCCGTGATCACTAGGGAGGTGATCACGGGTATATACTATATACTTTATATACATGACACGTGTGGTGACTAAAGTCGGGTCAGCTCGTTGAGTACCCGCAAGTGATTCTGATGAGGGGGCTGAAAGGACAGGTGGCTCCATCCCGGTAGAGGTGGGCCTGGGTTCCTGACGGCCCTCGACTGTTACTTTGTGGCGGAGTGACAGGGCGGGTTGAGACCACCTAGGAGAGAGGTGGGCTTGGCCCTGGTCGGCGTCCGCGGATACTTAAAAATAACACGCTTAACGAGTTCTTGGTATTTGATCTGAGTCTGGCCATTTGGTCTATACGCACTAACCAACTACGTGGGAAAGTTATGGGCATTCGACGTCGTGGTATCAGCCGAAGCCTTCGTGACGTCAGCGACTGAGCGGCGCGCGCCGGATTGGAACGTAAGCCTGCTCTTGTATTAAGGGGGCTAGTTCTGCTTCCGGCCGCGTACGCAATGTGCAGGTGTGCAATGGGCGATGGGCCCAGACCCCTGCGCGCATAGGATTTAGACCGGCGTGCTGACCTCTCAGTTGAGCCTAGGTGGGGCTGCGACGTGTTGATCTTACGAGGCCGGGCATGACCCAGGAAAGTGTGTCCGGCCAAATGGGATCGAGCGTGTTGGGTTATGTGGTGCACCCCTGCAGGGAAGTTTATCTATTCGAATAGCCGTGTCCCTCGGTAAAAGGACGACCCGGAGTTGTACCTTGACCTTATGACAACTAGAACCGGATACTTAATGAAACACACCCTTCCAAGTGCCAGATATAACCCGGTGATCGCTCTCTAACAGGGCGACGAGGAGGGGATCGCCGGGTAGGATTATGCTATACGATGCTACTTGGTGAACTTACCATCTACTCTCTTCTACATGCTGCAAGATGGAGGTGGCCAGAAGCGTAGTCTTCGATAGGATTAGCTATCCCCCTCTTATTCTGGCATTCTGCAGTTCAGTCCACTGATATGGCCCCTTTACACATATACCCATGCATATGTAGTGTAGATCCTTGCTTGCGAGTACTTTGGATGAGTACTCACGGTTGCTTTTCTCCCCCTTTTCCCCCCTTTCCTTTCTTCCTGGTTGTCGCAACCAGATCCTGGAGCCCAGGAGCCAGACGCCACCGTTGACGACGACTCCTACTACACCGGAGGTGCCTACTACTACGTTTAGGCTGCTGACGATGACCAGGAGTAGCTTAGGAGGATCCCATGCAGGAGGCATGCGCCTCTTTCGATCTGTATCCCAGTTTGTGCTAGCCATCTTATGGCAACTTGTTTAACTTATGCCTGTACTCAGATATTGTTGCTTCCGCTGACTCGTCTATGAACGAGCACTTGTATTCGAGCCCTCGAGGCCCCTGGCTTGTATTATGATGCTTGTATGACTTATTTATGTTTTTAGAGTTGTGTTGTGAAATCTTCCCGTGAGTCCCTGATCTTGATCGTACACGTTTGCGTGCATGATTAGTGTATGATTGAATCGGGGCGTCACATACTTGCTATGGTCAATGATTTAGACGTAATCTTTGGAAAGGGTCCCGACGGACTAGCTGTTCCGAATGACGCTGAGGGACACGCACCCATGTGGAAGAAGAAATCTATATTTTGGGACCTACCCTACTGGAAAGACCTAGAGGTCCGCTCTTCAATCGACGTGATGCACGTGACGAGGAACCTTTGCGTGAACCTGCTAGGCTTTTTGGGCGTGTATGGGAAGACAAAAGATACACCTGAGGCACGGGAGGACCTGCAACGGTTGCACGAAAAAGATGGCATGCCTCCGAAACAGTATGAAGGTCCTGCCAGCTACGCTCTTACGAAAGAAGAGAAACAAATCTTCTTTGAATGCCTGCTCAGTATGAAGGTTCCGACTGGCTTCTCATCGAATATAAAGGGAATAATAAATATGCCAGAGAAAACGTTCCAGAACCTAAAGTCTCATGACTGCCACGTGATTATGACGCAACTGCTTCCGGTTGCATTGAGGGGGCTTCTACCGGAAAACGTCCGATTAGCCATTGTGAAGCTATGTGCATTCCTCAATGCAATCTCTCAGAAGGTCATCGATCCAGAAATCATACCAAGGCTAAGGAGTGATGTGGTGCAATGTCTTGTTAGTTTCGAGCTGGTGTTCCCACCATCCTTCTTCAATATCATGACGCACGTCCTAGTTCATCTAGTCGACGAGATTGTCATTCTGGGCCCGTATTTCTACACAATATGTTCCCCTTTGAGAGGTTCATGGGAGTCCTAAAGAAATATGTCCGTAACCGCACTAGGCCAGAAGGAAGCATCTCCATGGGCCATCAAACAGAGGATGTCATTGGGTTTTGTGTTGACTTCATTCCTGGCCTTAAGAAGATAGGTCTCCCTAAATCGCGGTATGAGGGGGGGCTGACTGGAAAAGGCATGCTAGGAGTGGACTCAATAATATGCAGGGACGGGCATTCTTGGTCTCAAGCACACTACACAGTTCTATAGAACTCTACCTTGGTGACCCCGTATGTCGATGAACACAAGAACAGTCTGCGCTCCAAACACCCGGAGCAGTGCGACGACTGGATTACATGTGAACACATGAGGACTTTCAGCAGTTGGTTGGAAACACGTCTCAGAGGTGACAACACTGTTTGTGATGAGCTGTACTCGTTGTCCAGGGGACCATCTTTGACTGTACTGACTTACAAAGGATACGAGATAAATGGGAATACATTTTACACGATTGCCCAAGATCAAAAGAGCACCAACCAAAACAGCGGTGTCCGCTTTGATGCAGCAACCGAGAGGGAAAAGGACACATATTATGGTTACATAGTGGACATATGGGAACTTGACTACGGATATGATTTTAAGGTCCCTTTGTTTAAGTGCAAATGGGTCAATCTGTCAGGAGGCGGGGTACAGGTAGACCCACGGTACGGAATGACAACAGTGGATCTGAAAAATCTTGGGTACACTGATGAACCGTTCGTCCTAGCCAATGATGTGGCACGGGTTATCTATGTGAAGGACATGTCTACCAAACCGAGAAAAAGAAAAGGTAAGGAAGCGAATACATCATACGATGAGCCAAAGCGCCACATAGTTCTTTCAGGAAAAAGGGACATCGTGGGAGTGGAGGGCAAGACAGACATGTCTGAAGATTATGAGAAGTTTCATGAAATTCCTCCCTTCAAAGTCAAGGCTGACCCAAGCATCCTGATAAACGATGAAGATTATCCATGGTTACGGCGCAATAAGCAAATGACACAAGCGAAGAAAAAGTGAAGACTTTCTCCCGCAACTATTATGATGATACCGTGCCAACTTTGTAACAGACGAGTATGATACCATTGTCCATTTTGTACACGAAATGCATCCAGTTTTTGCCGTAACCCTCTCAACTTTCTTGCACATGCTATGTGGATGAAATGATGATACCATGCCAACTTTCAACCTTTTGAGAGTTCATTTGAAATGCTTTTCAATTTCAGGGTATTATAGCTCAAAATAATCAATAAATGCATGAAAATTAACAAATGAAGTCAGAAAGGGTTGAAAATTGATGATGTGGCTTTGAATGGTGCATTTTGAACACACAATAAGTCAGGAGTTCAAATAAGTTTAAAAAAATGAAATCCCTTTGTAACAGACGAGTTTCCGTATGAAATCCTGATACTTCGAAAGAGATTGTCCGTTTTATACACGAAGTGCATCCAGTTTTTGCCATAACCCGCTCAACTTTCTTGCACATGCTATGTGAATGAAATGATGATACCATGCCAACTTTCAACCTTTTTAGAGTTCACTTGAAATGCTTTTCAATTTTAGGGTCTTATAGCTCAAAATAATCAGTAAATGCATGGAAAATGGTGCATGAAAAATAACAAATAAAAGTAAATAAGTAATTAGAAACAAAATAATATAAACTTTAATAAAATATATAAGTAGAAACAAAATAAAATAAACTTTAATAACATAAATAAAATTTATGAAACTAAAATTATCAAAGTATTTTTTGTTCAAAACATTATAAGCAACCTCTAGTATTATTGAAACTAAAATTATATAAAATTGATGCAACTAAAATTATCGAAGTACTTTCTGTTCAAAATCATTGAAAGCAAAAAGAATTTTCATAAAGAACTTCTTTTGTTAGAAACTTTAATAGCAAAAAGAATTATCATAATGTAAAATAAATAAGTAATTAGAAACAAAATAAAATAAAATAAATAAGTTTTTTGTTGTAAGTAGAAACAAAACAAAATAAATAAAGCAAAAAAGAAAACAAAAGAAAGGCAAAAAATAAAAAATATGCCACCTACTGGGCCACCACGGCCTGAATACGACTAGAAACCCATCGATGGGCCAGGATTCAGGCCCGCAGAAGGCCCAGTAGGCCCATCAGGCATAGCAATGACAATTAGGCCCGTAAGCCTGCAATGGATAGGAGCTCGAGAGGGGAGCGGCAGTGGGGCTTATAAACCACTGCGCGCCCCTCTCAACTAGCGAGGTGGGACTAAACTTTCGACGCGGGCGCAGCAGCACAAGGCCTTTGGTCCCGGTTGGTGGCACCAACCGATACTAAAGGGGTGCATTGGTACCGGTTCGTGCCACGAACCGGTACCAATGCACCCCTTTAGTATAGGTTGGTGCCACCAACCGGGACCAAAGGCCGCCGCTTCCCACCCTTTGGGCTGCTGAAAAGAGGCCTTTGGTCCCGGTTGGTGACACCAACCGGGACTAAAGGTGGCATTGGTACCGGTTTGTGCTACCAACCGGTACCAATGGGTTTGCTATATAAGCCAGCACTTGTGAAAATTTCGTCAGTTCTTCGATCCCTCCGACGACGCCGCCAGGCTGCCCGAGCTCGCCATGCCTCTGCCGCGCCCCCGACCACGCCATCGTCGCCCCTGCCCCCCGACCACGCCGCGCGCCCTCGCCGTGCCTCTGCCGCGCCCCCGACCCGCCCCGCCGTCGCCGTCGCCCGCGCCCGTCGTCGCCGTCGCCCGCGCCCTCGCCGTCGCCGCGCCCTCGCCCGACGTCGTCGCCGCGCGCCGTCCCTGCCATGACGCGCGCCGCCCCTGCCCCGCCGCGCGCCGCTCCTGCCCCGACGCCGTCTCCGCGCCACTGCTTGCCCCGACGCCGCCCGCCGCGCGCTCCTCCCTCTGTGAGCACCGCGCCTCTGCCGGCCCCGCCGCCGTGCTATTTTTTACATGTTTTTAAATTTACATATATGTATGTATGTATTTTTTAGATATATGTATTTTTTGATGTATGTTCATATATGTATGTATGTATTTTTTACATGTTTTTTGTATGTATGTATGTATTTTTTCAATTGTAATGATGTTTTAAAAATACATATATGCAAAAGTTGGACTTTTAGAAAAGTTTTATCTATATATGTTCTCTGATTTAGTACATTTTAGGTTAGTTTCATTTTTAGAAAAGTTTTATATATTTAGGAAGAAGGAATAGAAGGAAGCAAAAGGAAGAAGAAAAAGTTTTATATATGCAAAAGTTACATTTTTAGAAAAGTTTTATATATCTAGCTAGGAAAGGAAGAAGAAGAAGAAGAAAAAGAATGAGAGGAAAAAGGAAAATAAGAAGAAGAAGAAGAAAGGAGAAGAAGAGGAGAGGAAGAAGATGAGAAATAAATAGGAAGAAGAAAAAAGAAGAAAAAGAAGAGGAGAAGAAGAAAGGAATAGAGGAGAAGAAGAGAAAATAGAATTTCTCTTCTTCTCCTCTATTCCTTTCTTCTTCTCCTCTTTTTTCTTCTTCTTTTTTTCTTCAATCTTCTCCTCTATTAATATCTTCTTCTCCTCTTTTTATTTCTTCTTCGTCTTCTTTTTTTATCGGATATGTCGTTGTCGATATACCCCATGTCCCGATAACTTCAACACGAGGGGGGGGGGGTCGACCTACCCCCTCCCCAATAACATTATTTTCCCATGTATGTATGTCGTCGTTGTCGATATAACCCCCTCCCGGAAACTTTGACCGTGATAACTTATACCACGGGAGCACCCCCCGGCCCTCTCGCTCGACCAAAACTCTCGAGGACACCCAAACCCTAGAAAAAAACGATGTCGGTCTCCTACCCCCTCCCGCCGCGCCCCTACCCTTGAAGCGTTGCCAAGGCCACCCCAAACCCGGAATAAGCTAGGTCTACGTTTGCACTAATATATCCACCTGCTGTCATGTTTGTGTAATAATTGCCATGTTGTAATATTTGCAGAAACAATGGAGCACGGACGAGATGAGGAAGCAGAAGAGGTGTTGGGGGACATAATCTTAGCCGGAGGTGATGTCTTGTCATATCTTAACGACAATGATGGTCTGGAAGAACAGGGTGAAGAAGCAGGCTACGGTGATCGAAGAGTGGAGGAGGAAAGACATGATTATGATGGCTCCGGTGACCAAATGCTGGTGCAAGAAGGAGCCCATGGTGACGGCTGCGGTGACCGAACAGAGTCCGGCCAGGTAAATATATTAGTTAAGCCTGTGCTGACTAGCTAATTGATGCATTCATTGTTTTGGTATGTACACATATTAATTAACTCTCGTCTTTCTTCTTTTTTCTAGCCCTCTGGATCGAGCACAACTTCGGTAAAGAGACAAGGCCAGAAGAGAAAGTTGCGCTCGGATGAAAGGTTTGAGATCACAACAATCGCGTGCGACGGCCAACCGATTGAACCCATCCGGACAAAGGAAGCATTTGCTGCTCAGTGCGGGGTTCTTGTTAGGGACAAGATCCCGATCAGCATCCACCAATGGTATAAGCCTAAGAAGGAAGACCCTGAGGTGTCTTATGTCAATGATATGCAGAAAGATGATCTTTGGACTGAGCTGAAGGCAAATTTCACCCTACCGCCAGAGGAGGATCCGGAGAAGCCAGTTAAAGAGAAATTAATCAAGTCTCATGCTCTTAAGAAGATGGCAGACCTATTCAGGAGGTGGAAGAATGAGCTGAAAACGTTTGTCGACAAAGAAGAGACACCAGAATTCATCGGCAAATATGAGAAGATCAGAGATCACTTGCCCGCATTTGTGGCCCACAAGACATCGGAAAAGAGTAAGAAGTTGTCAGCGACAAATAAGAAAAATGCTGCGAAGAAGAAGCTTCACCATCCCACGGGGTCAGGTGGCTACCTCAAAGCCTGGCCTAAGTGGGCCAAGGCTGAGAATGATCTGCTTGATAAAGGGATCGAACCAGAGACAATGAACTGGCCAGATCGTTGCCGGACTTGGTTCTTCGGGGCTGGCGGAACCTTGGATCCTGTATCAGGGAAGTGCGTTTGGACGGACGAGCTTTTGAGAATAACAGTCAAGAGGCTTCAGCACTATATCAATGCAGCGCAGCAAGGGACATTCGTTCCAGACAGAGAGAACGACGAGCTCACAATGGCCCTCGGGAATCCTGAGCACCCTGGACGGACACGAGGCACGCCAGGCTCCGTTCCGTGGAAGGTTGGTTTTCCGGACGCAGGCGGTTACAAATGCCAGGAGAGGAGGAAAAAAGTGGAGCAGACCCAAATTCAGAAGCTGCACGAAAGGGTTCAAGCGCTAGAGGAACGAGACGTAGCTCGCAACAAGCGACCTGCCGAAACTACCCCGCCATCTCAGCGGAGAAGCAGCGTGGCTGCCACCGAGCTGCTTCAGCCGGAGCATGTGTTGACGGCTCCTGCTAGCTACCCCGTGGATGCTATCACGGAGTCTCAACATTGCCACCTTATGACGCAATGGCAGAACTTCAAAGTCAAGGCGGCTGTCGGCTCTGCTCGACCTCCTGAACCCGGCGCAACTTTTCACTGTCGTCCGATTCCAGAAGGATATGCTAGGGTGACGGTGGACGAAATAACGGAGGGATTTGAGGACCTCCAGCTTGACCACCCTACCGGTGAAGGGGAGACTCGGCTGAGTTCTGCTCTGAAGACTCCATGCCTATGGCGGAAGGAGCTCATCAACCTTCCGAACTGGACGCCTCCGCCTCCTCCTCCTCCTCCGGCGAGTAAGGGCACTCCGCCTCCTCCTCCGCCTCCTCCTCCGGCGAGTGATCAGGGCACTCAGCCTCCTTCTCCGACGCATGGCGGCACTCCGCCTCCTCCTCCGGCGAGTGATCAGGGCACTCAGCCTCCTTCTCCGGCGCGTGGCGGCACTCCGCCTCCTTCTTCGCCTGCGCCGGCGCGCCCGAGCAGCCAGCCTCCTCCTTCTCCGCCTCGTTAGCAAGGGCAGAAGAGACCCGCCGCCGCTCCGGCTGCTCCGGCGCGTCGTAGTCCTTCTCCTCTGCCTCGTAAGCAAGGAAAGAAGACAGCCGCAACCGCTCCGTCTGCTCTGCCGGCGTCTAGCAGTACAGCCAGAGGCGGGAGGCAATACAGATTCGGTCCTTCTCTGAAGACTCCAGAGAAGTTACCATACGAGAGGACCGAGGAGGAAACCACGAAGATCGTGCGAGCCGAAGTGACGAACTTCTTTGAAGGGGTCAAAGCAAAGAAACATCCACCTCCGGAGGAGAAGGTAGATCCGGTGAAAGCGAAGCGCTCTCTGGCTGCCCTGACAAAACCACCAAAGTCTCTGCCGAAAGGCAACTATGAGCGCATTATTGCAAAGACATTTGTCGAAGCGGAGCGGTCGGGAAGTACTGTCAGTGATGAAAGGGTAAAAGAACGACGAGCTGAGAAAAAAATTGCCCAGCTCGGCGAACAAGCAAACCAATCGTGCCCCCCGCTCAAGGTGTCTAGCGACATCGTCGCTAATGATCCGAGGATGGTGCCCAGTTATAGCAATCTTGGAGATTACCTGCCCGACGATGTACATTATGATTTCTTGGAGGTGGACGAACAAAAATACCATTACGGGAAGCCTCTCGTCAAAGATGAAAGATCTCTAACAACGATGATGCGAAGATTACATGATTGGTACATGAAAACCTGCAGAGAGTCTGGGGGCAGGAATACTTTGACGCTGAGAGTTAAAGAGGAGCATGACCTCGTTGGAATTGAACTGTTGAATGTTCCATTTGAGGAGTTCTTCCAGTTTTTGAATCAAAAGGCCCTTGATAAATCAACGGTCACTTGCTACTGTCTGTAAGTAGTACTACTTCTGTCATTATGTCTCTCTATATAGGTCAGCTCTTTCATTGCATGTATTTATAATTATCCTCACTATATTATGCAGATTGAAGATCGCCGAATTGAAGAAAAGACAAATCGGTGATATTGGGTTCATTAACACAAATCTCATAGATGCAACTGAGGTTAAATATCATGCCGAAAATACCGAGGCCAACTTGCTACGATCGTTGGTAATAAATGAAAACAAAGATATAATACTCTTTCCTTACAACTTCAAGTGAGTGTTACTGTCTTGTGCATATTCGGTTTCCCTTATTAGTCCAGGTTATAGTAATGTAATTGATGACTTATGCATGCGTGCGCAGCTTCCACTATATTCTCCTAGAGATTAAGCTTGAGCAGGGAGTAGTAACCGTCTTAGACTCGAGACGAAAAGATCCCCAGGACTATGCGGACATGACTCAAATGCTCGAGAAGTAAGTTAAATCGATCATTATCCACCATATCAGCAACTTTGTTCATTTCCTGATATCAAGTAATTGTTTTCTTTGTCTGGCAGGGTTTGGAGAAAATTCACCAAAAAAGCTCCAGGACTGCCGAAGAAGCTGCAATTTAGACACCCGAAAGTAAGTACTATAGTAGCATCTTCCGCGCATCTCCTAGTGATTCAAGCGCTAGTTTCATCAATACCATTTAGCATGCTTGCTTATCAATTTGATTGACCTCTATTTCTTGTAAAGTGATTGTGGCAGGAACAAGGGAATGCTTTCTGTGTATACTACGTTTGCGAGTCCATCTGCCACAAGACCTGTGAGCGGGGCTACTCTGACGAACAATATGAAGTGCGTAAGCAATAAATTCACAATTTTATTTTATTACCATCATTTGTGTTGAGTTTCATTTATTCATATATATATATATATGTGTGTGTGTGTGTGTATTGACCCCCTTCTTCAAAGTAGATCTTTCGGATGCGGGATGAACTCCTACCACCAGATCGTATGCGAGCAATTCAAGAGGAATTGGCGGCATTTTTCCTTGACCACGTGATCGCTGAAAACGGAGAATACTATGTGGACCCTGTGTTCATATATAATTAGGAGATTATATTTTAAGAGATAATTATTGTATATATGTAGCCGGTAGTGTCGGATAGATATACGAGAACTTGTTGTTCGACCAATCTCTCGGAGAAGGAGAGGTGGTCGATATCACTTCTCTCTGTATGCATATGTTCATGATGATCTTCTGTTTCCTTCATTTGCTTACTAGCTAGCGTGTCTAGTCCTCTCTATACGTATATAGTACGTAGCGTCGACCAAGCACGGAGATAAGAGAGGACACTTCTCTCTATTAATTAGCTAGCTAACACAATATATGAAACACCTAAATTAACCCCCCAAAACCCCCAACCCCCCCCTTTCAAAAAAAACAAAAACCCTAGCCCCTGAAATGCTGACGCGTGGATGCCTATTGGTCCCGGTTAGTGCCACCAACCGGGACCAAAGGCCCTCCGGCCTGGGCTCGCCGCACCGGCCACGTGGAGGCCCATCTGTCCTGGTTCGTGTAAGAACCGGGACTAAAGGGCTAGGGCATTAGTAACGACCCTTTAGTCCCGGTTCAACAACCGGGACAAAAGGCCCTTACCAACCAGGACAGATGACCCTTTTTCTACTAGTGCGATCCAGCCACGAATTCGGACCAATGAGATGCCTATATATACCACCTCGCCCACGAGCAGAGCACTCCACTGCTCTGTTTTTCTGGCCGGCCGTTGGTGAGCTTTGTGGTGCTCTAGCTCACCTCCTATGCACATGAGGTGTTCGATGAAATGCCTGAGCCATACTTAAGCTTTCTCCTCTCGAAGCTCCTTGTCCAAGCTCCATTTTCCTCGAGATTTGCCTAGGTTTGGCGGTCCATTCTGTCCCGTCCCCGTCCTCACCACCGTCGATCGCCCGCGCCGATCTCGTCGCCGGCACCACCGTGGTGAGCCTCTTGATCTTATCTTCTTTCTAAAAGAAAAAAGTTCTTACTTGTATGATTTAGATAGATACTTGTGTAATTTTCTTACTTTTATTATTGTTGCGATGGTTTTGGTATCTGCCTCCGTCGGCCCTCGTTCTGTCAATGATTCAGACATGGTATATATTATCTTTTATAACTATTTGGTTCATTTATTGTTTATGACAATTATGCCGACCAACGTGACATAGATTTTTTTATCTAGGAGGTATGTGAACCGGAAATTCCAACCGACCCTATTGTCGAGAGGTTAAATTTAGTTGAATAAGGAAACAATTACTTGAAGGAAAAAAAGAAAAAAATTGAGGAGGAGAAGATGATATTGGATTTGCATGATGCGGATGTCGTCGATGATCACAAGATCAAGATGGATGCAATGCGCTTGAAGATTAGAAAGATTAGAAAATATGACATTCATACCGAGGCATGGTATCATTACGCCGTTGGATCAATTGTTACCTTAGTTGCGATTATGATCGCATTTGTTATTGCATTGAAAATAAGAACTATGTATGTACTTTGATTTTAATGTGATGATGAACTTCTATTAATTTGGTCACTTATCTATTCATGATGTTCTGTAATGGTTTTTGACACACTTAATTATATATAATGCACGCAGATGAACCGGCAATGGATGCACGGTAATAGACGCACCTCCGAGTACATTGAGGGCGTGCATAATTTTCTCGCAGTGGCTGAGGCAAACAAGCAGAATGGTTTTATGTGTTCTCCATGCCCTAGCTGTGGGAATACGAGGTCTTACTCTGACTCAAAAACCCTTCACACCCACCTGCTTCATAAGGGTTTCATGCCACACTAGAATGTTTGGACCAAGCACGGAGAAAGAGGGGTTATGATGGAAGACGTCGAAGAAGAAGAGGATGATGACAACTATCTGCCCCCTGAATACGTTGATGCTGCAACAGAGGAAGCTGAAGATCAAGAGGAACCAGACGATGTGCTCGATGATGATCTTCGCCGGGTCATTGTTGATGCAAAGAGACAGTGCGAAAGTGAAAGGGAGAAGCTGAAGTTCGATCGCATGTTAGAGGATCACAAAAAAGGGTTGTACCCCAATTGCAAAGATGGCAACACAAAGCTTGGTACCGTACTGGAATTGCTGCAGTGGAAGGCAGAGAATGTTGTACCTGACAAAGGATTTGAGAAGCTACTGAAAATATTGAAGAAGAAGCTTCCAAAGGATAACGAATTGCCCGAAAGTACGTATGCAACAAAGAAGGTTGTATGTCCTCTAGGATTGTAGGTGTAGAAGATACATGCATGCCCTAATGACTGCATCCTCTACCGCGGTGCGTACGACGATTTGAACGCATGCCCGGTATGCGGTGCATTGCGGTATAAGATCAGACGAGATGACCCTGGTGATGTTGACGGCGAGCGTCCGAGGAAGAGGGTTCCTGCCAAGGTGATGTGGTATGCTCCTATAATACCAAGGATGAAACGTCTGTTCAGAAACAAAGAGCATGCCAAGTTGATCCGATGGCACAGAGAGGACCGTAAGAAAGACGGGAAATTAAGAGCACCCGCTGATGGGTCACAGTGGAGAAAAATCGAGAGAATGTACCAGGAGGAGTTTGCAGGTGACGCAAGGAACATATGGTTTGGTTAAAGAGCGGATGGCATTAATCCTTTTGGGGAGCAGAGCAGTAATCACAGCACCTAGCCCGTGACTCTATGTATCTATAACCTTCCTCCTTGGCTGTGCATGAAGCGGAAGTTCATTATGATGCCAGTTCTCATCCAAGGCCCTAAGCATCCCGGCAACGCCATTGATGTGTACCTAAGGCCATTAGTTGAAGAAATTTTATAGCTATGGAATGGAAACGGTGTACGTGTGTGGGATGAGCACAAACAACAGGAATTTGACCTGCATGCGTTGCTGTTTGTAACCATCAATGATTGGCCTGCTCTCAGTAACCTTTCAGGGCAGACAAACAAGGGATACCACGCATGCACGCACTATTTAGATGACATCGAAAGTATATACCTGGACAAATGCAGGAAGAATGTGTACCTGGGGCATCCTCGATTTCTTCCGACAAACCATCAATGTCGAAAGAAAGGCAAGCATTTCAAAGGCGAGGCAGATCACCGGAAGAAGCCCGCCATCCGTACCGGTGATCACGTACTTGCTATGGTCAATGATTTACACGTAATCTTTGGAAAGGGTCCCGGCGGACTATCTGTTCCGATTGACGCTGAGGGACGCGCACCCATGTGGAAGAAGAAATCTATATTTTGGGACCTACCCTACTAGAAAGACCTAGAGGTCCGCTCTTCAATCGACGTGATGCACGTGACGGAGAATCTTTGCGTGAACCTGCTAGGCTTCTTGGGCGTGTATGGGAAGACAAAAGATACACCGGAGGCACGTGAGGACCAGCACCGTGTGCATGAAAAAGACGGGTCCAAAGCAGTATGAAGGTCCTGCCATCTACGCTCTTACCATAGAAGAGAAGGAAATCTTCTTTGAATGCCTGCTCAGTATGAAGGTCTCGTCTGGCTTCTCGTCGAATATAAGGGGAATAATAAATATGCCAGAGTAAAAGTTTCAGAACCTAAAGTTTCATGACTGCCACGTGATTATGACGCAACTGCTTCCGGTTGCATTGAGGGGGCTTCTACCGGAAAACGATCGATTAGCCATTGTGAAGCTATGTTCATTCCTTAATGCAATCTCTCAGAAGGTGATCGATCCAGAAATCCTACCAAGGTTAAGGACTGATGTGGCGCAATGTCTTGTCAGTTTCGAGCTGGTGTTCCCACCATCCTTCTTCAATATCATGACGCACGTCTGATACGTCTCCGTCGTATCTATAATTTTTGATTGTTCCATGCCAATACTCTACAACTTTCATATACTTTTGGCAACTTTTTATACTATTTTTGGGACTAACATATTGATCCAGTGCCCAGTGCCAGTTCCTGTTTGTTGCATGTTTTTTGTTTCGCAGAAAATCCATATCAAACGGAGTCCAAGCGGGATAAAAACCGACTGAGATTTTTTTGGAATATTTGTGATTTTTGGGAAGAAGAATCAACGCGATACGATGCCCGAGGGGGCCACGAGGCAGGGGGCGCGCCCCAGGGGATCAGGCGCGCCCTGGACCCTCGTGGCCACACCGTAAGGCGGTTGGAGCCCTTCTTTCACTGCAAGATAGCTAATTTCTGGATAGAGATCGTGTCCAAAATTCAGCCCAATCGGAGTTACGGATCTCCGGTTATAGAAGAAACGGTGAAAGGCCAGATCTGAGAACGCAGAAACAGAGAGAGACAGATCCAATCTCGGAGGGGCTCTCGCCCCTCCCATGCCATGGAGACCAAGGACCAGAGGGTAAACCCTTCTCCTATCTAGGGAGGAGGTCAAGGAAGAAGAAGAAGGAGGGGGGCTCTCTCCCCCTCGCTTCCGGTGGCGCCGGAGTGCCACCGGGGGCCATCATCATCACCGCAATCTTCACCAACAACTTCACCGCCATCATCACCAACTCTCCCCCCTCTATGCAGTGGTGTAACCCCTCTTTTACCCTCTGTAATGTCTACTTAAACATGGTGCTCAACGCTATATATTATTTCCCAATGATGTATGGCTATCCTATGATGTTTGAGTAGATCTGTTTTGTCCTATGGGTTAATTGATGATCGTGATTGGTTTGAGTTGCATGTTTAATTATTGGTGCTGTCCTCTGGTGTTCTCCGTCTCGCGCAAGCGTGAGGGATTCCCACTGTAGGGGTTTGCAATATGTTCATGATTTGCTTATGGTGGGTGGCGTGAGTGACAGAAGCATAAACCCGAGTAAGTAGGTTGTTTGCGTATGTGATTAAAGAGGACTTGATACTTTAATGCTATGGTTGGGTTTTACCTTAATGATCTTTAGTAGTTGCGGATGCTTGCTAGAGTTCCAATCATAAGTGCATATGATCCAAGTAGAGAAAGTATGTTAGCTTATGCCTCTCCCTCAAATAAAATTGCAATAGTGATTACCGGTCTAGTTATTGATTGCCTAGGGACAAATAACTTTCTCGTGACAAAAAGCTCTTTACTAAAACTAATTTAGTTGTGTCTTTATCTAAACATCCCCTACTTTTTATTTACGCGCTCTTTATTATCTTGCAAACCTATCCAAAAACACCTACAAAGTACTTCTAGTTTCATACTTGTTCTAGGTAAAGCGAACGTTAAGCGTGCGTAGAGTTGTATCGGTGGTCGATAGAACTTGAGGGAATATTTGTTCTACCTTTAGCTCCTCGTTGGGTTCGACACTCTTACTTATCGAAAGAGGCTACAATTGATCCCCTATACTTGTGGGTTATCAAGACCTTTTTCTGGCGCCGTTGCCGGGGAGTTATAGCGTGGGGTGAATATTCTCGTGTGTGCTTGTTTGCTTTATCACTAAGTAATTTTTATTTGCTGTTCTAAGTTGTTCTCTATCTTTAGTTATGGATATGGAACACGAAATACCAAAAAAGTTAGGTTTAATCGCTACTCATGGAGACGGGGAACCTCCTAAAACCGTCGATGCTCGTTATGTGATAGATATTATGTACTACTTTGATAATCCCGAGAAAACCCCATTCAACTTTGTAATGGGAGACATGTTGGATCAACGTGAATACTTTAGGGATTATCGCTTGACTCAAAAAGGGAAACTATTATGGGATCAAATTTATATGTTGAAGTGCTATGCTCGGCAAGTATGCTTGTGATATGATTATACTTGTTGCTCTAGGATGAAGGCTCCACACCTTCCCTTTTCATGCACATTTAATGATAATGAAACCTTGGCTTCTTATGCTAGAGGTATATATCATTACTATGATGTGGAACAAATAGAAGAATTTCTTGCTTTTATGGGTGCTTATGAAATTGAATCTATGTTCAAGGAGTTTGAAAATCTTTATGATGCTGTTTATAGACCTGAAAATTTAGCTATCCTTAAATATTGCTATGGGAATTATGAATTCAACTCCAATATTGATGAATTTATTGAGAAAGTCTCCGCTATCCAGGAAGAGACTGATATTTTGCAGGAGCCTATGGAAGAAGAGATTGATGAAACTGTGAGCTCATTGGATGAAAAAGATGAGGAGGAGAGCGAAGAACAAAAGGAGGAAGAGCGGATTGATCACCCGTGCCCACCTTCTAATGAGAGTAACTCTTCAACTCATGCATTGTTTAATTTCCCTTCGTGCTTACCGAAGGCTGATTGCTATGATGACTGTTATAATCCCGTTGATTCTCTTGAAATATCCATTTTTGATGATGCTTGCTATGCTTGTGGCCAAGATGCCAATATGAATTATGCTTATGGAGATGAACTTGCTATAGTTCCTGATGTTAAACATGAAATTGTTGCTATTGCACCCACACATGATAGTCCTATTATCTTTTTGAATTCTCCCGACTACACTATATCGGAGAAGTTTGCCTTTATTAAGGATTATGTTGATGGGTTGCCTTTTACTATTACACATGATGATTTTGATAGATATAATATGCATGTGCTTGCTGCTCCTACTTGCAATTATTATGAGAGAGGAACTACATCTCCGCCTCTCCATGTTTCCAACACGATAAAATTGCAAGAAACTTTTTATGCTATGCATTGGCCTTTACTTTGTGTGCATGAATTGTTCTTATATGACATGCCGATGCATAGGAAGAGAGTTAGACTTCGTTGTTGCAGGATATATGTTACTTTGTGCTCACTACTAAATCACAAATCATTGCTAATTAAAATTGGCTTTGATATACGTTGGGATCCGGGTGGATCCATTACTTGAGCACTATATGCCTAGCTTAATGGCTTTAAAGAAAGCGCTGCCAGGGAGACAACCCGGAAGTTTTAGAGAGTCATTTATTTCTGTTGAGTGCTTTCATATAGTTTAAAAACAAAGAAATAAAGAGGGGAACCTAAAACTTTTCAAAAAGGAAAGTGAAAGTGAGAAAGACAAGCATTGTTGAAGTGGGAGAGCTCCTTGAACTTTGTTCATGCTCACGGAAACTTTGTAAATCTTAATTACAGAAAAATTTCAATAAAAATAATTATCCCCTTGTACAATTCCATTGTACTATAAAAATTATGTGCCAATATTTGCCTTTAGGATGTTTACAATGCTTGTTGGTTTGTACGGTGCAGGACAGAAACTTTGGCTGTAATGCGCGATTTTTAATTTTTTACTGGAACATCAAACGGTTCTGAAACTTTTTGCACTGTCTTTGTATACAAATTTTTTATTTGTCCTAATTTTGGCAGAATTGTTTGAGTACCATAGGTATGGTGAATGTTCAGATTATTACATACTGTTCTGTTTTAGACAGATTCTGTTTTTGATGCATAGTTTGTTTGTTTTGATGAAACTATCGATTTATATCAGTGGATTAAGCCATGCAAAAGTTATCTTACAGTAGCTACAATGAAAAAAATAAAATATGAATTGGTTTGCAACAGTACTTAGAGTAGTGATTTGCTTTATTATACTAACGGATCTTACCGAATTTTCTGTTGAGTTTTGTGTGGATGAAGTGTTCGAAGATCGAGGAGGTCTCGATATGAGGAGAAGGAGGAGAGGCAAGAGCTCAATATTGGGGATGCCCAAGGCACCCCAAGAAAATATTCAAGGAGACTCAAGCGTCTAAGCTTGGGGATGCCCCGGAAGGCATCCCATCTTTCTTCAACGGGTATCGGTATGTTTTCGGATTCGTTTCGTTCATGCGATATGTGCAAATCTTGGAGCGTCTTTTGAAATTAGTTTTCACTTTTCTTTTGTGCACCGTGCTGGTATGAGATAGTCCTTGGTTGATTTATAGAATGCTCATTGCACTTCACTTAAATCTTTTGAGTATGGCTTTATAGAATGCTTCATGTGCTTCACTTATATCATTTGAAGTTTGGATTGCCTGTTTCTCTTCACATAGAAAACCGCCATTTGTAGAATGCTCTTTTGCTTCACCTATATTTGTTAGAGCATGGGCATATCTTTTGTAGAAAGAATTAAACTCTCTTGCTTCACTTATATCTATTTAGAGAGATGACAGGAATTGGTCATTCACATGGTTAGTCATAAAATCCTACATAAAACTTGTAGATCACTGAATATGATATGTTTGATTACTTGCAATAGTTTTGCGATATAAAGGTGGTGATATTAGAGTCGTGCTAGTTGAGTAATTGTGAAATTGAGAAATACTTCTGTTGAGGTTTCCAAGTCTCGTAGCATGCACGTATGGTGAACCGTTATGTAACGAAGTTGGAGCATGAGGTATTTATTGATTGTCTTCCTTATGAGTGGCGGTCGGGGACGAGCGATTGTCTTTTCCTACCAATCTATCCCCCTAGGGGCATGTGTAGTAGTACTTTTCTTCGAGGGCTGATAAACTTTTGCAATAAGTATATGAGTTCTTTATGACTAATGTGAGTCCATGGATTATACGCACTCTCACCCTTCCATCATTGATAGCCTCTTCGGTACAGTGCATTGCCCTTTCTCACCTCGAGAGTTGGTGCAAACTTCGCCGGTGCATCCAAACCCCGTGATACGATACACTCTATCACACATAAGCCTCCTTATATCTTCCTAAAAACAGCCACCATACCTACCTATCATGGCATTTCCATAGCCATTCCGAGATATATTGCCATGCAACTTCCATCATCATCATATACATGACTTAAGAATTTATTGTCATATTGCTTTGCATGATCGTAAGATAGCTAGCATGATGTTTTCATGGCTTGTCTGTTTTTTGATGTCATTGCTACGTCATTGCACATCCCGGTACACCGCCGGAGGCATTCATACAGAGTCATATCTTTGTTCTAGTATCGAGTTGTAATATTGAGTTGTAAGTAAATAAAAGTGTGATGATCATCATTATTAGAGCATTGTCCCAGTGAGGAAAGCATGATGGAGACTATGATTCCCCCACAAGTCGGGATGAGACTCCGGATGAAAAAAAAGAAAAAAAGAGAAAGGCCAAAAAAAGAGAAGGCCCCCAAAAAATACAAAAAAACAAAAAAATGAGAGAAAAAGAGAGAAGGGACAATGCTACTATCCTTTTACCACACTTGTGCTTCAGAGTAGCACCATGCTCTTCATATAGAGAGTCTCTTGAGTTATCACTTTCATATACTAGTGGGCATTTTCATTATAGAACTTGGCTTGTATATTCCAACGATGGGCTTCCTCAAATGCCCTAGGTCTTCATGAGCAAGCAAGTTGGATGCACACCCACTTAGTTTCAGTTTGAGCTTTCATATACTTATAGCTCTAGTGCATCCGTTGCATGGCAATCCCTATTCCTCACATTGACATCAATTGATGGGCATCTCCATAGCCTGTTGATTAGCCGCGTCGATGTGAGACTTTCTCCTTTTTTGTCTTCTCACACAAACCTCCATCATCATATTCTATTCCACCCATAGTGCTATGTCCATGGCTTGCGCTCATGTATTGCGCGAGGGTTGAAAAGGCTGAAGCGCGTTAAAAAGTGTGAACCAATTGCTCGGCTTGTCATCGGGGTTGTGCATGATTTGAATGCTTTGTGTGGTGAAGATGGAGCATAGCCAGACTATATGATTTTGTTGGGATGAGCTTTCTTTGGCTATGTTATTTTGAAAAGACATGATTGCTTTATTGGTATGCTTGAAGTATTATTGTCTTAATGTCAAATGATAGACTATTGCTTTGAATCACTCGTGTCTTAATATTCATGCCATGATTAGATTATGTGATCAAGATTATGCTAGGTAGCATTCCACATAAAAAATTATCTTTTTTATCATCTACCTACTCGAGGACGAGCAGGAATTAAGCTAGTGGATGCTGATACGTCTCCGTCGTATCTATAATTTTTTATTGTTCCATGCCAATATTCTACAACTTTCATATACTTTTGGCAACTTTTTATACTATTTTTGGGACTAACATATTGATCCAGTGCCCAGTGCCAGTTTCTGTTTGTTGCATGTCTTTTGTTTCGCAGAAAATCCATGTCAAACGGAGTCCAAATGGGATAAGAACTCACAAAGATTTTTTTGGAATATTTGTGATTTTTGGGAAGAAGAATCAACGCGATACGATGCCCGAGGGGGCCACAAGGCAGGGGGCGCACCCCAGGGGGTCAGGCGCGCCCTGGACCCTCATGGCCACCCCGTAAGGCGGTTGGAGCCCTTCTTTCGCCGCAAGAAAGCTAATTTCCAGATAGAGATCGTGCCCAAAATTCAGCCCAATTGGAGTTATGGATCTGCGGTTATAAACGAAACGGTGAAGGGCCAGATCTGAGAACGCAGAAACAGAGAGAGACAGAGAGACAGATCCAATCTCGGAGGGGCTCTCGCCCCTCCCATGCCATGGAGACCAAGGACCAAAGGGGAAACCCTTCTCCCATCTAGGGAGGAGGTCAAGGAAGAAGAAGAAGGATGGGGGCTCTCTCCCCCACGCTTCCGGTGGCGCCGGAGTGCCACCGGGGGCCATCATCATCACCGCAATCTTCACCAACAACTTCACCGCCATCATCACCAACTCTTCCCCCTCTATGCAGCGGTGTAACCCCTCTTTTACCCGCTGTAATCTCTACTTAAACATGGTGCTCAACGCTATATATTATTTCCCAATGATGTATGGCTATCCTATGATGTTTGAGTAGATCTGTTTTGTCCTATGGGTTAATCGATGATCGTGATTGGTTTGAGTTGCATGTTTTATTATTGGTGCTGTCCTCTGGTGCTCTCTGTGTCGCGCAAGCATGAGGGATTTCCGCTGTAGGGTTTGCAATATGTTCATGATTTGCTTATGGTGGGTGGCATGAGTGACAGAAGCATATACCCGAGTAAGTAGGTTGTTTGCGTATGGGATTAAAGAGGACTTGATACTTTAATGCTATGGTTGGGTTTTACCTTAATGATCTTTAGTAGTTGCGGATGCTTGCTAGAGTTCCAATCATAAGTGCATATGATCCAAGTAGAGAAAGTATGTTAGCTTATGCCTCTCCCTCAAATAAAATTGCAATAGTGATTACCGGTCTAGTTATCGATTGCCTAGGGACAAATAACTTTCTCGTGACAAAAAGCTCTTTACTAAAACTAATTTAGTTGTGTCTTTATCTAAACAGCCCCTACTTTTTATTTACGCGCTATTTATTATCTTGCAAACCTATCCAAAAACACCAACAAAGTACTTCTAGTTTCATACTTGTTCTAGGTAAAGCGAACGTTAAGCGTGCGTAGAGTTGTATCGGTGGTCGATAGAACTTGAGGGAATATTTGTTCTACCTTTAGCTCCTCGTTGGGTTCGACACTCTTACTTATCGAAAGAGGCTACAATTGATCCCCTATACTTGTGGGTTATCAACGTCCTAGTTCGTCTAGTCGACGAGGTTGTCGTTCTGGCCTCTGTATTTCTACACAATATGTTCCCCTTTGAGAGGTTCATGGGAGTTCTAAATAAATATGTCTGTAACCGCGCTAGGCCAGAAGGAAGCATCTCTATGGGCCATCAGACAGAGGATGTCATTGGGTTTTGTGTTGACTTCATTCCTGACCTTAAGAAGATTGGTCTCCCTCAATTGTGGTATGAGGGGAGACTGACTGGAAAAGGCACGCTAGGAGGGGACTCAATAATATGTAGGGACGAGCATTCTTGGTCTCAAGCACACTACACAGTTCTACAGAATTCTACCTTAGTGACCCTGTATGTCGATGAACACAAGAACATTCTGCGCTCCAAACACCCAGAGCAGTGTGACGACTAGATTACATGTGAACACATTAGGAATTTTGGTAGTTGGTTGCAAACACGACTCAGGGGTGACAACACTGTTTCTGATGAGCTGTACTCGTTGTCCAGGGGACCATCTTCGATTGTATTGACTTACAAAGGGTACGAGATAAATGGGAATACATTTTACACAATCGCCCAAGATCAAAAGAGCACCAACCAAAACAGCGGTGTCAGCTTTGATGCAGCAACCTAGAGGGGAAAGGACACATATTATGGTTACATAGTGGACATATGGGAACTTGACTACGACATGATTTTAAGGTCCCTTTATTTCAGTGCATATGGGTCAATCTGTTAGGAGGCGGGGTACAGGTAGACCCACAGTACGGAATGACAACAGTGGATCTGAACCATCTTGGGTACACAGACGAACCATTCATCCTAGCCAATGATGTGGCGCAGGTTTTCTATGTGAAGGACATGTCTACCAGACCGAGAAAAAGAAAATATAAGGAAGCAAATACATCATACGATGAGCCAAAGCGCCACATAGTTCTTTAAGGAAAAAGAGACATCATGGGATTGGAGGGGAAGACAGACATGTCTGAAGATTATGAAAAGTTTCATGAAATTCCTCCCTTCAAAGTCAAGGCTAACCCAAGCACCCTGTTAAACGATGAAGATTATCCATGGTTACGGCGCAATAAGCAAAGGACACAAGCGAAGAAAAAGTGAAGACTTTCTCTCCACAACTATTACGATGATGCCTTTGATCTAGAATATCACTGCAGTTACATGTGAAGAAATGAAATGCCTTTTGAAACAGACGAGTTTCCGTATGAAACCCTGATACTTCAAAAGAGATTGTCCGTTTTGTACACGAAGTGCATCCAGTTTTTGCCGTAACCCTCTCAACTTTTTGGCACATGTTATGTGGGTGAAATGATGATACCATGCAAACTTTCAACCTTTTTAGAGTTCATTTGTAGTGCTTTTCCATTTCAAGGTCATTTAGCTCAAAAAACAGTAAATGCATGAAAAATACCAAATGAAGACATAAAGGGTTGAAAATTGATGATGTGGCTTTTAATGGTGCATTTTGAACACACAAAAAGTTTAGAGTTCAAATAAGTTCAAAAAATTAAATCCCTTTGTAACTGATGAGTTTTCGTCCGAAACCCTGATACTTCGAAAGAGATTGTCCATTTTGTACAGGAAGTGCATCCAGTTTTTGCCGTAACCCTCTCAACTTTTTAGCACATGCTATGTGGCCGAAATGATGATACCATGCCAACTTTCAACCTTTTCAGAGTTCATTTGTAGTGCTTTTCAATTTTAGGGCCATTTAGCTCAAAGAATGAACTAATAGCAAAAAGAATGAACTAAAAAATATTTAAAATATCCTGTTATGATCAACTAAAACAAAACCATAATATTCTTCAATAGCAAAAAGAATCAACTAAAAAGCTTTTACAAAACTCTAATAGCAAAGGCATCAACTTAAAAGCTTTTATAAACCTCTAGTATTTTTGAAACTAAAATTATATAAAATTTATGCAACTAAAATTATCAAAGTATTTTCTGTTCAAAACATTAATGGCAAAAAGGATTTTCATAAATAATTTTTTTAGAAACTTTAATAGCAAACTAAAATAACAAAATATGTTTTTGATTAAAACATACATTTAAAATAACCTAAAATTTACCAAATTAAATATAATGATAAAACACAATAATATTAAATATCAGGAAAAAGAATCACTCAAAAATCTATTTTATAGTAAAGTTATTCACAAACTAGTGATTCGCACAAATTTAAAAGAAGTCAAATTTAAACTATTCAAATTTGAAAATTAATGGCAATAACAGAAGACTATAATTTTTGTGACCTAACAGCAAAAAGAATCACTGAAAAACTGTAAGTATTTAGTTTTAAGTAGAAACAATAAAATAAAGCAAAAAAGAAAACAAAAAACAGAAGAAAAAAATGCCACCTACTGGGCCACCCCGGCCTAAATACGACTAGAAACCCAGCTAGTTGGGCCAGGATTCAGGCCCGCAGAAGGACTTGCAGGCCCACAGGCATAACAGTGTGAGATTAGGCCCGTAGGCCAGCAGTTCAGAGGAGTTCGAGAGAGAAGGCGGGGCAGAGCTTATAAACTACACTCGACGCGTCTCAGCTAGCGAGGTGGGACTAAACATCCCACCGCACCGCGGCTGTGCCAGGCGCAGGCCATTGGTCCCGGTTGGTGCCATGGACCGGGACCAATGCCCACCTTTGGTCCAGGTTCGTGGCACCAACCGGGACCAATGCCCACCTTTGGTCCCGGTTCGTGCCACCAACCGGAACCAAAGGTCTCTGCTTCCCGCCCTTTGGGCTGCTGAAAAGAGACCTTTGGTCCCGGTTGTAGGCATGAACCGGGACCAAAGATGGGCATTGGTCCCGGTTGGTGCCACGAACCGGGACCAAAGCTTCATGTATATAATAAACACTTGTGAAAATTTTGATTTTCATCTCGCAATTCCCCCCGACGACGCTGACCTCCTCGATGCCGCCAGGCTGCCCCGACGCTTTCGCCGTCGCCCGTGCCCCTACCCCGCCCCCACGCCCACGCCAACGCCGTCCGCCGCCCCCGAGCGCGCCCGGGCACACCCCTGCGCCCCGGCCCGCCCCCACCGTCGTCGTCGTCACCGGCTCCCTCGCACGCTGCCCCCACTGTCGCCCTCGCTAGCTGATGACCCACTAGTATAGGGGATCTATCATAGTCCTTTCGATAAGTAAGATTGTCGAACCCAACGAGGAGCAGAAGGAAATGACAAGCAGTTTTCAGTAAGGTATTCTCTGCAAGCACTGAAATTATCGGTAACAGATAGTTTTATGATAAGGTAATTCATAACGGGTAACAAGTAACAAAAGTAAACAAGGTGCAGCAAGGTGACCCGATCCTTTTTGTAGCAAAGGACAAGCCTGGACAAACTCTTATATAAAGGAAAGCGCTCCCGAGGACACATGGGAATTATCGTCAATCTAGTTTTCATCATGCTCATATGATTCGCGTTCGTTACTTTGACAATTTGATATGTTGGTGGACCGGTGCTTGGGTACTGCCCTTCCTTCGACAAGCATCCCACTTATGATTAACCCCCCCCCCCCCCCCCCCGCAAGCATCCGCAACTACGAAAGAAGAATTAAGGTAAACCTAACCATAGCATGAAACATGTGGATCCAAATCAGCCCCTTAGGAAGCAATGCATAAACTAGGGTTTAAGCTTCTATCACTCTAGCAACCCATCATCTACTTATTACTTCTCAATGCCTTCCCCTAGGCCCAAACAATGGTGAAGTGTCATGTAGGGACGTTCACATAAAACCACTAGAGGAAAGACAACATACATCTCATCAAAATATCGAACGAATACCAAATTCACATGACTACTTATAACAAGAGTTCTCCCAGGTCCTCGGGAACAAACGTAACTGTTGGAAATATGCCCTAGAGGCAATAATAAATAGGTTATTATTATATTTCCTTGTTCATGATAATCGTTTATTATCCATGCTAGAATTGTATTGATAGGAAACTCAGATACATGTGTGGATACATAGACAACACCATGTCCCCAGTAAGCCTCTAGTTGACTAGCTCGTTGATCAATAGATGGTTACGGTTTCCTGACCATGGACATTGGATGTCGTTGATAACGGGATCACATCATTAGGAGAATGATGTGATGGACAAGACCCAATCCTAAGCCTAGCACAAGATCGTGTAGTTCGTTTGCTCAGAGCTTTTCTAATGTCAAGTATTAGTTCCTTAGACCATGATATTGTGCAACTCCCGGATACCGTAGGAATGGTTTGGGTGTACCAAACGTCACAACGTAACTGGGTGGCTATAAAGGTGCACTACAGGTATCTCCGAAAGAGTCTGTTGGGTTGGCACGAATCGAGACTGGGATTTGTCACTCCGTGTAAACGGAGAGGTATCTCTGGGCCCACTCGGTAGGACATCATCATAATGTGCACAATGTGACCAAGGAGTTGATCACGGGATGATGTGTTGCGGAACGAGTAAAGAGACTTGCCGGTGACGAGATTGAACAAGGTATCGGGATACCGACGATCGAATCTCGGGCAAGTAACATACCGATAGACAAAGGGAATTGTATACGGGATTCATTGAATCCCCGACATCGTGGTTCATCCGATGAGATCATCGTGGAACATGTGGGAGCCAACATGGGTATCCAGATCCCGCTGTTGGTTATTGACCGGAGAACGTCTCGGTCATGTCTGCATGGTTCCCGAACCCGTAGGGTCTACACACTTAAGGTTCGATGACGCTAGGGTTATAGGGAAAGTATGTACGTGGTTACCGAATGTTGTTCGGAGTCCCGGATGAGATCCCGGACGTCACGAGGAGTTCCGGAATGGTCCGAAGGTAAAGATTTATATATGGGAAGTCCTGTTTTGGTCACCGGAAAAGTTTCGGGTGATATCGGTAATGTACCGGGACCACCGGGAGGGTCCCGGGGGTCCACCAAGTGGGGCCACCAGCCCCAGAAGGCTGCGTGGGCCAAGTGTGGGAGGGGACCAGCCCCAGGTGGGCTGGTGCGCCCCCCACCAAGGCCCAAGGCGCATGGGAGAGTGGGAGGGGGCAAACCCTAGGTCCAGATGGGCCTTAGGGCCCATCTAGTGGGGCGCCCCCCTCTCTCCTCCCCTTGGCCGCCCCCCTTGATGGGATCTAGGGCTGGCCGCCAGCCCTTGGGGTGGAAACCCTAGAGGGGGCGCAGCCCCCTCCCACCCTATATATAGGTGAGGTTTGGGGCTGCCCAAGACATGAGAACGTCTCTCTTTCGGCGCAGCCCTACCCCTCTCCCTCCTCCTCCTCTCCCGCGGTGCTTGGCGAAGCCCTGCGGGATTGCCACGCTCCTCCATCACCACCACGCCGTCGTGCTGTTGCTGGATGGAGTCTTCCCCAACCTCTCCCTCTCACCTTGCTGGATCAAGGCATGGGAGACGTCACCGGGCTGCACGTGTGTTGAACACGGAGGCACCGTTCTTCGGTGCTTAGATCGGAATCAACCGCGATCTGAATCGCTACGAGTACGACTCCTTCATCCGCGTTCTTGCAACGCTTCCGCATCGCGATCTACAAGGGTATGTAGATGCACTCCCCTTCCCTTCGTTGCTAGATTATTCCATAGATTGATCTTGGTGATGCGTAGAAAATTTTGAATTTCTGCTACTTTCCCCAACAGTGGCATCATGAGCTAGGTCTATGCGTAGTTTCTATGCACGAGTAGAACACAAAGTAGTTGTGGGCGTCGATGTTGCCAATTCTTCTTGCCGCTACTAGTCTTATCTTGTTTCGGCGGCATTGTGGGATGAAGTGGCCCGGACCGACCTTACACGTACGCTTACGTGAGACAGGTTCCACCGACTAACATGCACTAGTTGCATAAGGTGGCTAGCGGGTGGTTGTCTCTCCCACTTTAGTCGGAATGGATTCGATGAAAAGGGTCCTTATGAAGGGTAAATAGAAATTGGCATATCAAGTTGTGGTTTTACGTAGGTAAGAAACGTTCTTGCTAGAAACCTATACAAGCCACATAAAAACTTGCAACAACAATTAGAGGACGTCTAACTTGTTTTTGCAGCATGTGCTATGTGATGTGATATGGCCAGAAGATGTGATGAATGATATATGTGATGTATGAGATTGATCATATTCTTGTAATAGGAATCACGACTTGCATGTCGATGAGTATGACAACCAGCAGGAGCCATAGGAGTTGTCTTTATTTTTTGTATGACCTGCGTGTCATTGAATAACGCCATGTAAATTACTTTACTTTATTGCTAAGCGCGTTAGCCATAGAAGTAGAAGTAATCGTTGGCGTGACAACTTCATGAAGACACAATGATGGAGATCATGGTGTCATGCCGGTGACAAAGATGATCATGGTGCCCCGAAGATGGAGATCAAAGGAGCAAAAATGATATTGGCCATATCATGTATCTATTTGATTGCATGTGATGTTTATCATGTCTTCCATCTTATTTGCTTAGAACAACGGTAGTAAGTAAGATGATCCCTCACTAAAAATTTCAAGAGACGTGTTCCCCCTAACTGTGCACCGTTGCGAAGGTTCGTTGTTTCGAAGCACCACGTGATGATCGGGTGTGATAGATTCTAACGTTCGAATACAACGGGTGTTGACGAGCCTAGCATGTACAGACATGGCCTCGGAACACATGCGAAACACTTAGGTTGACTTGACGAGCCTAGCATGTACAGACATGGCCTCGGAACACAAGAGACCGAAAGGTCGAACATGAGTCGTATAGCAGATACGATCAACATGGAGATGTTCACCGATGATGACTAGTCCGTCTCACGTGATGATCGGACACGGCCTAGTTTGACTCGGATCATGTATCACTTAGATGACTAGAGGGATGTCTATCTGAGTGGGAGTTCATTAATTAGATGAACTTCATTATCATGAACATAGTCAAAAGGTCTTTGCAAATTATGTCATACGCTTTAGTTCTACTGTTTAAGATATGTTCCTAGAGAAAATTTAGTTGAAAGTTGGTAGTAGCAATTATGCGGACTGGGTCCGTAAACTGAGGATTGTCCTCATTGCTGCACAGAAGGCTTATGTCCTTAATGCACCGCTCGGTGTGCTGAACCTCAGTGTCGTCTGTAGATGTTACGAAACATCTGACATACACGTTTTGATGACTACGTGATAGTTCAGTGCGTAATGCTAACGGTTTAGAATTGTGGCACAAGAGACGGTTTTGAAACGTCGCAGAACATATGAGATGTTCCGAAGACTGAAATTGAGATTTCAGACTAGTGCCCACGTCAAGAGGTATGAGACCTCTGACAAGTTTTTAAGCCTGCAAACTAAGGGAGAAAAGCTCAATCATTGAGCATGTGCTCAGATTGTCTGAGTACTACAATCACTTGAATCGAGTGGGAGTTAATCTCCCAGATGAGATAGTGATGGTTCTCCATAGTCACTGCCACCAAGCTAGTAGAGCTTCGTGATGAACTATAACATATCAGGGACAGTTATGATGATCCTTGAGCAACTCGCGATGTTTGACACCGCGAAAGTAGAAATCAAGAAGGAGCATCAATTGTTGATGGTTAGTAAAACCACTAGTTTCTAGAAGGGCAAGGGCAAAAGGGATACTTCATGAAACAACAAGTCGTTTGCTGCTCTAGTGAAGAATCCCAAGGTTGAACCCAAACCCGAAACTAAGTGCTTCTGTAATGAGGGAACGGTCACTAAAAGCGGAACTACCCTAGATACTTGGTAGATGAGAAGGCAGGCAAGGTCGACAGAAGTATATTGGATATACATTGTATGAATGTGTACTTTACTAGTACTCCTAGCAGCACCAGGGTATTAGATACCGGTTCGGTTGCTAAGTGTTAGTAACTCGAAATAAAAGCTGCGGAATAAACGGAGACTAGCTAAAGGTGAGATGACAATATGTGTTGGAAGTGTTTCCAAGGTGATGTGATCAAGCATCGCATGCTCCCTCTACCATCGAGATTTGGTGTTTGCGTTGAGCATGATTGGATTATGTTTATCGCAATACGGTTATTCATTTAAGGAGAATAATGGTTACTCTGTTTATTTGAATAATACCTTCAATGGTCTTGCACCTAAAATGAATCTCGATCGTAGTGATTACACATGTTCATGCCAAAAGATATAAGATAGTAATGATAGTTCCACATACTTGTGGCACTGCCATTTGAGTCATATTGGTATAGAACGCATGAAGAAGCTCCATGTAGATGGATCTTTGGACTCAGTCGTTTTTGAAAAGATTGAGACATGCGAACCATGTCTATTGGTATATATGCATGAAGAAACACCATGCAGATGGATCGTTTGGGCTCACTTGATTTTGAATCACTTGAGACATGCAAATCATACCACATGGGCAAGATGACTGAAAGGCCTCATTTTCAGTAAGATGAAACAAGAGAGCAACTTATTGGAAGTAATACATTTTGATGTATGCAGTCCAATGAGTGCTGAGGCATGCAGTGGATATCGTTATGTTCTTACTTCACAGATGTTTTGAGTAGATGCTGAGTGTATTTGCTTGATGAAACACAAGTCTGAATTATTGAAAGGTTCAAGTAATTTCAGAGTGAAGTTGAAGATCGTCGTGACAAGAGGATAAAATGTCTGTGATGTGATCATAGAGATGAGTATCTGAGTTACGAGTTTGGCACACAGTTAAGACATTGTGGAAAGTGTTTCACAATTAATACCGCCTGGAACACCATAGTGTGATGGTGTGTCCGAACATCATAACTACACCCTATTGGATATGGTGCATACCATGATGTCTCTTATCGAATTACCACTATCGTTTATGGGTTAGGCATTAGAGACAACCGCATTCACTTTAAAAGGGGCACCACGCAATTCCGTTGAGACGACACCGTTTAGAGAAACCTAAGTTGTCGTTTCTTAAAAGTTTGGGGTTGCGACGCTTATGTGAAAAAATGTTTCAGGCTGATAAGCTCGAACCCAAAGCGGATAAATGCATCTTCATAGAAAACCCAAAACAGTTGGGTATACCTCCTATTTCAGATCTGGAAGCAAAAGTAATTGCTTCTAGAAACGAGTCCTTTCTCGAGGAAAAGTTTCTCTCGAAAGAATTGAGTGGGAGGATGGTGGAGACTTGATAAGGTTATTGAACCGTAGCTTCAACTAGTGTGTAGCAGGGCACAGGAAGTTGTTCCTGTGGCACCCACACCAATTGAAGTGGAAGCTTATGATTGTGATCATGAAACTTCGGATCAAGTCACTACCAAACCTCGTAGGACGACGAGGATGCGTGCTACTTCAGAGTGGTACGTGATCCTGTCTGAGATATCATGTTGTTGGACAATACTGAACCTACGAGCTATGGAGAAGCGATGGTGGGCCCATATTCCGACAAATGGTTAGAAGCCATGAAATCCGAGATAAATGGATCTTTGAGAAGAAGACGGACGTGGACGGTAATGTTACCGTCTATGAAGCTCAACTTGTGGCAAAGAGTATTTCCACAAGTTCGAGGAGTTGACTACGATGAGATTTTCTCATCCGTAGCGATGCTTAAGTCCGTCGGAATCACGTTAGCATTAGCTGCATTTATGAAATCTGGCAGATGGATGTCAAAACAAGTTTCCTTACCAGTTTTCGTAAGGAAAGGTTGTATGTGATACAATCAGAAAGGTTTTGTCGATCCTAAGGATGCTAATAGGTATGCTAGCTCCAGCGATCCTTCCATGGACTAGAGCAAGCATCTCGGAGTCAGAATATACGCTTTGATGGAGTGATCAAAGTTTTTGGGTTTATACAAAGTTTGTTAGAAACTTGTATTTACAATAAAGTGAGTGGGAGCGCTACAACATTTCTGATAAGTATATGTGAATGACATATTGTTGATCCGAAATGATGTAATATTTCTGGAAAGCATAAAGGGTTGTTTGAAAGGAGTTTTTCAAAGGAAGACCTGGATAAAGCTGCTTACATATTGGGCATCAAGATCTATAGAGATAGATCAAGACGCCTGATGATACTTTCAAAGAACGCACACCTTGACATGATTTTGAAAGAGTTCAAAATAGATCAGCAAAGAAGGAGTTCTTGGCTGTGTTACAAGGTGTGAGTATTGAGTAAGACTCAAGACCTGACCACAACAGAAGAGAGAGAAAGGACGAAGGTCGTCCCCTATGCTTCAGACGTAGGCTCTACAGTATGCTATGCTGTGTACCGCACATGAAGTGTGCCTTGCCATGAGTTGGTCAAGGGGTACAATAGTGATCCCGAAATGGATCACATGACAGCGGTTGAACTTATCCTTAGTATCTAGTGAACTAAGGAATTTTCTCGATTATGGAGGTGAAAAGGAGTTCGTCGTAAAGGGTTACGTCGATGCGAACTTTGACACTAATCCGGATGACTTTGAGTAGTAATCCGGATTCGTATAGTAGAGCAATTATTTGAAATGGCTCCAAGTAGCGCGTGGTAGCATCCACAAGATGACATAGATATTCGTAAAGCACACGGATCTGAAAGGTTCAGACCCGTTGACTAATAACCTCTCTCACAAGCATAACATGATCAAACCAAAACTCATTGAGTGTTAATCACATAGAGATGTGAACTAGATTGTTGACTCTAGTAAACTCTTTGGATGTTGGTCACGTGGTGATGTGACCTATGAGTGTTAATCACATGGTGTTGTGGACTAGATTATTGACTCTAGTGCAAGTGGGAGACTGTTGGAAATATGCCCTAGAGGCAACAACAAATAGGTTATTATTATATTTCCTTGTTCATGATAATCGTTTATTATCCATGCTAGAATTGTATTGATAGGAAACTCAGATACATGTGTGGATACATAGACAACACCATGTCCCTAGTAAGCCTCTAGTTGACTAGCTCGTTGATCAATAGATGGTTACGGTTTCCTGACCATGGACATTGGATGTCGTTGATAACGGGATCACATCATTAGGAGAATGATGTGATGGACAAGACCCAATCCTAAGCCTAGCACAAGATCGTGTAGTTCGTTTGCTCAGAGCTTTTCTAATGTCAAGTATCAGTTCCTTAGACCATGATATTGTGCAACTCCCGGATACCGTAGGAATGGTTTGGGTGTACCAAACGTCACAACGTAACTGGGTGGCTATAAAGGTGCACTACAGGTATCTCCGAAAGTGTCTGTTGGGTTGGCACGAATCGAGACTGGGATTTGTCACTCCGTGTAAACGGAGAGGTATCTCTGGGCCCACTCGGTAGGACATCATCATAATGTGCACAATGTGACCAAGGAGTTGATCATGGGATGATGTGTTACGGAACGAGTAAAGAGACTTGCCGGTGACGAGATTGAACAAGGTATCGGGATACCGACGATCGAATCTCGGGCAAGTAACATACCGATAGACAAAGGGAATTGTATACGGGATTCATTGAATCCTCGACATCGTGGTTCATCCGATGAGATCATCGTGGAACATGTGGGAGCCAACATGGGTATCCAGATCCCGCTGTTGGTTATTGACCGGAGAACGTCTCGGTCATGTCTGCATGGTTCCCGAACCCATAGGGTCTACACACTTAAGGTTCGATGACGCTAGGGTTATAGGGAAAGTATGTACGTGGTTACCGAATGTTGTTCGGAGTCCCGGATGAGATCCCGGACGTCACGACGAGTTCCGGAATGGTCCGGAGGTAAAGATTTATATATGGGAAGTCCTGTTTTGGTCACCGGAAAAGTTTCGGGTGATATCGGTAATGTACCGGGACCACCGGGAGGGTCCCGGGGGTCCACCAAGTGGGGCCACCAGCCCCAGAAGGCTGCGTGGGCCAAGTGTGGGAGGGGACCAGCCCCAGGTGGGCTGGTGCGCCCCCCCACCAAGGCCCAAGGCGCATGGGAGAGTGGGAGGGGGCAAACCCTAGGTCCAAATGGGCCTTAGGGCCCATCTAGTGGGGCGCCCCCCTCTCTCCTCCCCTTGGCCGCCCCCCTTGATGGGACCTAGGGCTTGCCGCCAGCCCTTGGGGTGGAAACCCTAGAGGGGGCGCAGCCCCCTCCCACCCTATATATAGTTGAGGTTTGGGGCTGCCCAAGACATGAGAACGTCTCTCTTTCGGCGCAGCCCTACCCCTCTCCCTCCTCCTCCTCCTCTCCCGCGGTGCTTGGCGAAGCCCTGCGGGATTGCCACGCTCCTCCATCACCACCACGCCGTCGTGCTGCTGCTGGATGGAGTCTTCCCCAACCTCTCCCTCTCACCTTGTTGGATCAAGGCGTGGGAGACGTCACTGGGCTGCACGTGTGTTGAACGCGGAGGCACCGTTCTTCGGTGCTTAGATCGGAATCAACCACGATCTGAATCGCTACGAGTATGACTCCTTCATCCGCGTTCTTGCAACGCTTCCGCATCGCGATCTACAAGGGTATGTAGATGCACTCCCCTTCCCTTCGTTGCTAGATTACTCCATAGATTGATCTTGGTGATGCGTAGAAAATTTTGAATTTCTGCTACGTTCCCCAACAGTAAATACTCACAAATCATATTCATGTTCATAATCAGAGGGGTATTAATGTGCATAAAGGATATGAACATATAATATTCCACCGAATAAACCAACTAGCATCAACTACAAGGAGTAATCAACACTACTAGCAACCCACATGTACCAATCTGAGGTTTTGAGACAAAGATCGGATACAAGAGATGAACTAGGGTTTGAGAGGAGATGGTTCTGTTGAAGATGTTGATGGAGATTGACCCCCTCCCGATGAGAGGATCGATGGTGATGACGATGGTGATGATTTCCCCCTCCCGGAGGGATGTTTCCCCGGCAGAACTGAAGGAAATATGCCCTAGAGGCAATAATAAAGTTATTATTTATTTCCTTATATCATGATAAATGTTTATTATTCATGCTAGAATTGTATTAACCGGAAACATAATACATGTGTGAATACATAGACAAACAGAGTGTCACTAGTATGCCTCTACTTGACTAGCTCGTTGATCAAAGATGGTTAAGTTTCCTAGCCATAGACATGAGTTGTCATTTGATTAACGTGATCACATCATTAGGAGAATGATGTGATTGACTTGACCCATTTCGTTAGCTTAGCACTCGATCATTTAGTATGTTGCTATTACTTTCTTCATGACTTATACATGTTCCTATGACTATGAGATTATGCAACTCCCGTTTACCGGAGGAACACTTTGTGTGCTACCAAATGTCACAACGTAACTGGGTGATTATAAAGGTGCTCTACAGGTGTCTCTGAAGGTACTTCTTGGGTTGACGTATTTCGAGATTAGGATTTGTCACTCCGATTCTCGGAGAGGTATCTCTGGGCCCACTCGGTAATGCACATCACTATAAGCCTTGCAAGCATTGCAACTAATGAGTTAGTTGCGAGATGATGTATTACAGAACAAGTAAAGATACTTTCCGGTAACGAGATTGAACTAGGTATTGAGATACCGACGATCGAATCTCGGGCAAGTAACATACCGATGACAAAGGGAAAAACGTATGTTGTTATGCGGTCTGACCGATAAATATCTTCGTAGAATATGTAGGAGCCAATATGGGCATCCAGGTCCCGCTATTGGTTATTGACAAGAGAGGTGTCTCGGTCATGTCTACATAGTTCTCGAACCCGTAGGGTCCGCACGCTTAATGTTCGTTGACGATATAGTACTATGAGTTATGTATGTTGGTGACCGAATGTTGTTCGAAGTTTTGGATGAGATCACGGATATGACGAGGAACTCCGGAATGGTCCGGAAGTAAAGATTGATATGTGGATAGTTGTGTTTGATCTCCGGAAAGGTTCCGGAATCCATCGGAAGGGGTTCCGGATGTTTCCCGAAATGTTTGGGCACGAGAACACTTTATCTGGGCCAAAGGGGAAAGCCCACGAGGTTTTTGGAAAGCGCAAAAGGACGTTTTGCGGAGTCTAGGGGCCAGACGCCAGGGTCCCTGGCGTCTGGGTCCAGACGCCGGGAACCCTGGCGTCTAGCCATGGAGTTCGAGAAGGACTCTTGCCTTTCGGGTGAAACCGTCTTTGTGGAGGCTTTTACTCCAAGTTTCGACCCCAAGGCTCAACATATAAATAGAGGGGTAGGGCTACCACCCAAGACAGATCAAGAAACACCAAGCCGTGTGCCGGCAACCCTGTCTCCTCTAGTTTATCCTCCATCATAGTTTTCGTAGTGCTTAGGCGAAGCCCCGCGAAGATTGTTCATCACCAACACCGTCACCACGCCGTCGTGCTGCCGGAACTCATCTACTACTTCGCCCCTCTTGCTGGATCGAGAAGGCGAGGATGTCACCGAGCCGAATGTGTGCAGAACTCAGAGGTGCCGTGGTTTCGGTACTTGGATCGGTCGGATCGTGAAGACGTACGACTACATCAACCGCGTTGATATAACGCTTCCGCTTACGGTCTACGAGGGTACGTAGACAACACTCTCCCCTCTCGTTGCTATGCATCACCATGATCTTGCGTGTGCGTAGGAAATTTTTGAAATTACTACGTTCCCCAACAGTGGCATCCGAGCCAGGTTTTATGCGTAGATGTCATATGCACGAGTAGAACACAAGTGAGTTGTGGGCGATATAAGTCATACTGCTTACCAGCATGTCATACTTTGGTTCGGCGGTATTGTTGGATGAAGCGGCCCAGACCGACATTACGCGTACGCTTACGCGAGACTGGTTCTACCGACGTGCTTTGCACACAGGTGGCTGGCGGGTGTCAGTTTCTCCAACTTTAGTTGAACTGAGTGTGGCTATGCCCGGTCCTTGCGAAGGTTAAAACAGCACCAACTTGACAAACTATCGTTGTGGTTTTGACGCGTAGGTAAGAACGGTTCTTGCTAAGCCCATAGCAGCCACGTAAAATTTTCAACAACAAAGTAGAGGACGTCTAACTTGTTTTTGCAGGGCATGTTGTGATGTGATATGGTCAAGACATGATACTAAATTTTATTGTATGAGATGATCATGTTTTGTAACCGAGTTATCGGCAACTGGCAGGAGCCATATGGTTGTCGCTTTATTGTATGCAATGCAATCGCCCTGTAATGCTTTACTTTATCACTAAGCGGTAGTGATAGTCGTAGAAGCATAAGATTGGCGAGACGACAACGATGCTACGATGGAGATCAAGGTGTCGCGCCGGTGACGATGGTGATCATGACGGTGCTTCGGAGATGGAGATCACAAGCACACGATGATGATGGCCATATCATATCACTTATATTGATTGCATGTGATGTTTATCTTTTATGCATCTTATCTTGCTTTGATTGACGGTAGCATTATAAGATGATCCCTCACTAAATTATCAAAGTATAAGTGTTCTCCCTGAGTATGCACCGTTGCGAAAGTTCTTCGTGCTGAGACACCACGTGATGGTCGGGTGTGATAGGCTCTACGTTCAAATACAACGGGTGCAAAACAGTTGAACACACGGAATACTCAGGTTAAGCTTGACGAGCCTAGCATATAACAGATATGGCCTCGAAACACGGAGACCGAAAGGTCGAGCGTGAATCATATAGTGGATATGATCAACATAGTGATGTTCACCGTTGAAACTACTCCATCTCACGTGATGATCGGACATGGTTTAGTTGATATGGATCACGTGATCACTTAGAGCATTAGAGGGATGTCTATCTAAGTGGGAGTTCTTAAGTAATATGATTAATTGAACTTAAATTTATCATGAACTTAGTCCTGATAGTATTTTGCAAATTATGTTGTAGATCAATAGCTCGCGTTGTTGCTTCCCTGTGTTTATTTTTGATATGTTCCTAGAGACAAATTATGTTGAAAGATGTTAGTAGCAAAGATGCGGATTGGATCCGTGATCTGAGGATTATCCTCATTGCTGCATAGAAGAATTATGTCCTTGATGCACCACTAAGTGACAGACCTATTGCAGGAGCAGATGCAGACGTTATGAACGTTTGGCTAGCTCAATATGATGACTACTTGATAGTTTAGTGCACCATGCTTAACAGCTTAGAATCGGGACTTCAAAGACGTTTTGAACGTCATGGACCATATGAGATGTTCCAGGAGTTGAAGTTAATATTTCAAGCAAATACCCGAGTTGAGAGATATGAAGTCTCCAACAAGTTCTATAGCTAAAAGATGGAGGAGAATAGCTCAAGCAGTGAGCATGTGCTCAGATTGTCTGGGTACTACAATCGCTTGAATCAGGTGGGAGTTAATCTTCCAGATAAAATAGTGATTGACAGAATTCTCTAGTCACCATCACCAAGTTAGTAGAACTTCGTGATGAACTATAGTATGCAAGGGATGACGAAAGTAATTCCCGAGCTCTTCGTGATGCTGAAATCGACGAAGGTAGAAATCAAGAAAAACATCAAGTGTTGATGGTTGACGAGACCACTAGTCTCAAGAAAAGGGCAAAGGGAAGAAGGGGAACTTCAAGAAGAACGGCAAGCAAGTTGCTGCTCAAGTGAAGAAGCCCAAGTCTGGTCCTAAGCCTAAGACTAAGTGCTTCTATTGGAAAGGGACTGGTCACTGGAAGCGAAACTACCCCAAGTATTTGGTGGATAAGAAGGATGGCAAAGTGAACAAAGGTATATTGGATATACATGTTATTGATGTGTACTTTACTAGTGTTTATAGCAACCCCTCGGCATTTGATACTAGTTCAGTTGCTAAAAGTAGTAACTCGAAACGGGAGTTGCAGAATAAACAGAGACTAGTTAAGGGTGAAATGACGATGTGTGTTGGAAGTGGTTCCAAGATTGACATGATCATCATCGCAGACTCCCTATACTTTCGGGATTAGTGTTAAACCTAAATAAGTGTTATTTGGTGTTTGCGTTGAGCATGAATATGATTTGATCATGTTTATTGCAATACGGTTATTCATTTAAGTTAGAGAACAATTATTGTTCTGTTTACATGAATAAAACCTTCTATGGTCATACACACCAACGAAAATGATTCGTTGGATCTCGATCGTAGTGATACACATATTCATAATATTGAAGCCAAAAAGATGCAGAGTTAATAATGATACTGCAACTTATTTGTGGCACTGCCGTTTAGGTCATATTGGTGTAAAACGCATGAAGAAACTCCATGCTGATGGGATTTTGGAATCACTTGATTATGAATCACTTGATGCTTGCGAACCATGCCTCTTGGGAAAGATGACTAAAACGCCGTTCTCCGAAACAATGAAGCAAGCAACAGATTTATTGGAAATCATACATACTGATGTATGTGGTCCGATGAGTGTTGAGGCTTGCAGCGGGTATCGTTATTTTCTGACCTTCACAGATGATTTGAGCAGATATGGGTATATCTACTTGATGAAACATAAGTCTGAAACATTTGAAAAGTTCAAAGAATTTCAGAGTGAAGTGGAAAATCATCGTAACAAGAAAATAAGGTTTCTATGATCTGATCGCAGAGACGAATATTTGAGTTACGAGTTTGGTATTCAATTAAAACAATGTGGAATAGTTTCACAAATTCGTGCCACCTGGAACACCACAGCATAATGGTGTGTCCGAACATCATAACCGTACTTTATTGGATATAGTGCAATCTATGATGTCTCTTACCGATTTACCACTATCGTTTTGGGGTGATGCATTAGAGACAGCTGCATTCACGTTAAATAGGGCACCATCTAAATCCGTTGAGACGACACCATATGAACTGTGGTTTGGCAAGAAACCAAAGTTGTCATTTCTTAAAGTTTGGGATTGCAATGCTTATAAGAAAAAGTTTCATCCTGATAAGCTCAAACCCAAATCGGAGAAATGTGTCTTCATAGGATACCCAAAAGAGACTGTTGGGTACACCTTTTATCACAGATCCGAAGGCAAAACATTCCTTGCTAAGAATGGATCCTTTCTAGAGAAGGAGTTTCTCTCGATAGAAGTGAGTGGGAGGAAAGTAGAACTTGATGAGGTAACCGTGCCTGCTCCCTTATTGGAAAGTAGTTCATCACAGTAGTGAGGAAGCTAATGATGGTGATCATGTAACTTCAGATCAAGTTACTACCGAACCTCGTAGGTCAACCAGAATGAAATCCGCACCAGAGTGGTACGGTACTCCAGTTCTGGAGGTCACGTTACTTGACCATGACGAACCTACGAACTATGAGGAAGCGATGATGATCCCAGATTCCGTGAAATGGTTTGAGGCCATGATATCTGAGATGGGATCCATGTATGAGAACAAAGTATGGACTTTGATTGACTTGCCCAAATGATCGGCGAGCCATTAAGATTAAATGGATCTTCAAGAGGAAGACGGACGCTGATAGTAGTGTTACTATCTACAAAGCTAGAATTGTCGCAAAAGGTTTTCGACAAGTTCAAGGTGTTGACTACGATGAGAGTTTCTCACTCGTATCTATTCTTAAGTCTGTCCGAATCATGTTAGCAATTGCCGCAGTTTATGAAATCTTGCAAATGGATAAGCAAAATTGCATTCCTTAATGGATTTATTAAAGAAGAGTTGTATATGATGCAACCAGAAGGTTTTGTCGATCCTAAAGGTGTTAACAAAATGTGCAAGCTCCAGCGATCCATATATGGACTGGTGCAAGCATCTCGGAGTTGGAGTATACGCTTTGATGAGTTGATCAAAGCATATAGTTTTATACAGACTTGCGGTGAAGCCTGTATTTACAAGAAAGTGAGTGGGAGCACTACAACATTTCTGATAAGTATATGTGAATGACATATTGTTGATCGGAAATAATGTAGAATTATTCTGCAAAGCATAAAGGAGTGTTTGAAAGGAGTTTTTCAAAGAAAGACCTCGGTGAAGCTGCTTACATATTGGGCATCAAGATCTATAGAGATAGATCAAACCACTTGATAAGTTTTTTCAATGAGTACATAACATGACAAGATTTTGAAGTAGTTCAAAATGGAACAGTCAAAGAAAGAGTTCTTGCCTGTGTTACAAGGTGTGAAATTGAGTAAGACTCAAAAGCCCGACCACTGCGGAAGATAGAAAGAGAATGAAAGTCATTCCCTATGCCTCAGCCATAGGTTCTATAAAGTGTGCCATGCTATGTACCAGATCTATTGTATACCCTACACTGATTTTGGCAAGGGAGTACAATAGTGATCTAGGAGTAGATCACTGGACAGCGGTTAAAATTATCATTAGTGGAATAAGGATATGTTTCTCAATTATGGAGGTGACAAAAGGTTCGTCGTAAAAGGGTTACGTCGATACAAGTTTTGGCACTGATCCAGATGACTCTAAGTCTTCATCTGGATACATATTGAAAGTGGGAGCAATTAGCTAAAGTAGCTCAGTGCAGAGCATTGTAGACATAGTAATTTGCAAAATACATACAGATCTAAATATGGTAGACCCGTTGACTAAACTTCTCTCACGAGCAAAACATGATCACACCTTAGTACTCTTTGGGTGTTAATCACATAGCGATGTGAACTAGATTACTGACTCTAGTAAACCCTTTGGGTGTTGGCCACATGTCGATGTGAACTATGGGTGTTAACCACATAAATATGTGAACCATTGATGTTAAATCACATAGCGATGTGAACTAGATTATTGACTCTAGTGCAAGTGGGAGACTGAAGGAAATATGCCCTAGAGGCAATAATAAAGTTATTATTTATTTCCTTATATCATGATAAATGTTTATTATTCATGCTAGAATTGTATTAACCGGAAACATAATACATGTGTGAATACATAGACAAACAGAGTGTCACTAGTATGCCTCTACTTGACTAGCTCGTTGATCAAAGATGGTTATGTTTCCTAGGCATAGACATGAGTGGTCATTTGATTAACGGGATCACATCATTAGGAGAATGATGTGATTGACTTGACCCATTTCGTTAGCTTAGCACTCGATCGATTAGTATGTTGCTATTGCTTTCTTCATGACTTATACATGTTCCTATGACTATGAGATTATGCAACTCCCGTTTACCGGAGGAACACTTTGTGTGCTACCAAACGTCACAACGTAACTGGGTGATTATAAAGGTGCTCTACAGGTGTCTCTGAAGGTACTTGTTGGGTTGGCGTATTTCGAGATTAGGATTTGTCACTCCGATTGTCGGAGAGGTATCTCTGGGCCCACTCGGTAATGCACATCACTATAAGCCTTGCAAGCATTGCAACTAATGAGTTAGTTGCGGGATGATGTATTACAGAACGAGTAAAGAGACTTGCCGGTAAAGAGATTGAACTAGGTATTGAGATACCGACGATCGAATCTCGGGCAAGTAACATACCGATGACAAAGGGAACAACGTATGTTGTTATGCGGTCTGACTGATAAAGATCTTCGTAGAATTTGTAGGAGTGTAACGCCCGGATAATTAGGCTACAGTAAAACTCTCCTGATGATGCCAGGTCATCTCTGTTACTGTTGCTAATCAAGTGGTAGTTCAAAACATTTCAAATTCAAAAAAATGAATTAGTGACAAACACCCAAAGTTTTCAAAAGTCAAAACACAAATGTTCGGTGGGTGCCAAATATTGCACTCGTAATTATTGTGGAGAAAACATTTTTTTAGAAAGTGCCTAAGTATTTTAAAGTGAAATAAAACAGAAAAGAAAATACAAAAGCAGTAGACGAAAGAGAAAAAGAAAAAAAGAGAAAAGGATCCCCTGGACCAGACGGCCCAGCTCGCAGCCAGGCTGGCCCACCTGGCCCATCCGGCCGGCCCAGCCGCCTCCCTCGGTCGCTCCCTCCCCTCCCCTGTTCCCCCGACCAGGGTCAGAACAGGGGCGCGTCCCCGCCGGACCCCCCTCGCCGGCGTTGAGGATAAGGACTCCAACGCCCCCGCCTCCTCCGGCCCCTCTCCCACTCGCCCCGCCCATGGTTCCTGCGCCTCTGCGCCTCCCCCTCAGATCCACCTCTCTTTCCCCCCTCGATCCCCACCACAACCGAGCGTGCTCGCCGCCGTTCTCCGTCATCCCCGCGGCCACCGTCATCGCCCTGCACCCCCGACATGCCGTAGGCGTCCGTCGTCATCCTCCACGTCGACCGGTGCCCGCCGTTGGAGCCGGGAGGCACCACAGCGCCGGATCCACCTCGTCCCCATCTTCTCTGTCGCCGGTGACCGCCGTCGTCTCCGGCCACCTCTGCGCTCCTAAACCGTCACGGGCCTACGTGTGAGCCGCGCGGTGAGCTTCTTCACCCCTTGCTCCTCTTCATTGACCACTCGCGCCCCGTAGCTACCTTGTCGTCGTTGCCGTGAGCCCGTCGCCGCGGATCGCCTCGCCGCCGTGGCCACAGCCGCCGTCACGCTCGCGCAAGCCCACGGTCGAGTTCCTGGTGCTCCCTGGAGCCCAACCAGCACGCCCACGAGCCTCCCCATGCCCTGTGTCGACGAACCTGAGCTCACCCATAACGGCCGCCCGCTCCATCTCGTCGCCGGCATCTTTTCCGGCCTCCCCTCCTGCGGCCGAGGCCACCAATCGATGCGGCGTTCGATGCCCGTTCGAACGCACCCTAGCGCGCGCGAAATGGTCGCCCGTAGGCGAAATCCGACGAGGCCCGAGGCCCTCCACCGCATTTTGGCATTGCCGGCGTCGAGCCGCCGGCCACCGCCGATGTGGCACACCTGGGGCCACCCCAGGGTCACTGCCAGCGGGCCCCAGTTGACTGGGTTGACCCAGTCAACTGCTGACCAGGCAGCCCAGTGCCACTGACACGTGGGCCCCACCGCCTATATTAATTAATTAAAATGTTTTAATAATTAAAACCTAATTAGCTACTAATTAGAGACTGACATGTGGGGCCCAGTAGCTATTTAACCTCAGATTAGTTTAATTTAAACTCTGTTAATTAACAGTGGCTGACATGTGGGCGCCACCTGTCTGGTTTGACCGGTCAGCCGACCTGTTGACATGCTGACGTCAACATTGCATCATGCTGATGTCATAATTCCCTTTTCTGTTAATTTAAATAATTCCAGAAAATGTTTAAATCTTTAGAAAATCATATAAAATAATCCGTAACTCGGATGAAAATACTTTCTACATGAAAGTTGCTCAGAACGACGAGACGAATCCGGATACGCAGCCTGTTCGTTCACCATACGTCCCTAGCATAGTGAACCTGAAACATTTCACCTCCGGTCCATCTGTCCGAAAACGCGAAACATTGGGAATACTTTCCCGGATGTTCCCCCCCTTCGCCGGTATCACCTACTACCGCGTTAGGGCACACCTAGCATCATGCTTTGTCATGTCATGCATCGTCATGCATCTGTTTGCATTGTATTCATTGTTTCTTCCCCCTCTTCTCTCCGGTAGAATACGAGACCGACGCCGCTGCTGGTGCCCCGACCGACTACGCTGTTGACGACCCCTCCTTCTTGCCAGAGCAATCAGGCAAGCCCCCGCCTTGATCACCAGATATCACCTATTCTTCTCTATACTGCTTGCATTAGATTAGTGTAGCATGTTACTGCTTTCCGTTAATCCTATCCTGATGCATAGCCTATCGTTGCTACTACTGTTGTTACCTTTACCTGCAATCCTACATGCTTAGTATAGGATGCTAGTTTTCCATCAGTGGCCCTACATTCTTGTCCGTCTGCTGTGCTATACTATCGGGCCGTGATCACTTGGGCGGTGATCACGGGTATATACTTATATACTCTATACATGACACATGTGGTGACTAAAGTCGGGTCGGCTCGTAGGAGTACCCGCGAGTGGATCTTTGTGGCGGAGCGACAGGGCAGGTTGAGACCGCCTAGGTGAGAGGTGGGCCTGGCCCTGGACGGCGTCCGCGGTTACTTCAAAATAACACGCTTAACGAGTTCTTGGTATTTGATCTAAGTCTGGCCATTTGGTCTATACGCACTAACCAACTACGCGGGAACAGTTATGGGCACACGACGTCGTGGTATCAGCCGAAGCCTTCGTGACGTCAGCGACTGAGCGGCGCTCGCCGGATTGGACTGGAACGCCTACTAGGCTAGGTCTGCTTTCGGCCGCCCTCGCAACATGCAGGTGTGCAATGGGCGATGGGCCCAGACCCCTGCGCCATAGGATTTAGACCGGCGTGCTGACCTCTCTGTTGTGCTTAGGTAGGGCTGCGACGTGTTGATCTTCCGAGGCCGGGCATGACCCAGAAAAGTGTGTCCGGCCAAATGGGATCGAGCGTGTTGGGTTATGTGGTGCACCCCTGCAGGGAAGTTTATCTATTCGAATAGCCGTGTCCCTCGGTAAAAGGACGACCCGGAGTTGTACCTTGACCTTATGACAACTAGAACCGGATACTTAATAAAACACACCCTTCCAAGTGCCAGATACAACCCGGTGATCACTCTCTAACAGGGCGACGAGGAGGGGATCGCCGGGTAGGATTATGCTATGCGATGCTACTTGGAGGACTTCAATCTACTCTCTTCTACATGCTGCAAGATGGAGGCTGCCAGAAGCATAGTCTTCGACAGGATTAGCTATCCCCCTCTTATTCTGGCATTCTGCAGTTCAGTCCACTGATATGGCCCTTTACACATATAACCATGCATATGTAGTGTAGCTCCTTGCTTGCGAGTACTTTGGATGAGTACTCACGGTTGCTTTCCTTCCTCTTTTCCCCCTTTCCTTTCTACCTGGTTGTCGCAACCAGATGCTGGAGCCCAGGAGCCAGACGCCACCGTCGACGACGACTCCTACTACACCGGAGGTGCCTACTACTATGTGCAGCCCGCTGACGACGACCGGGAGTAGTTAGGAGGATCCCAGGCAGGAGGCCTGCGCCTCTTTCGATCTGTATACCAGTTTGTGCTAGCCTTCTTAAGGCAAACTTGTTTATCTTATGTCTGTACTCAGATATTGTTGCTTCCGCTGACTCGTCTATGATCGAGCACTTGTATTCGAGCCCTCGAGGCCCCTGGCTTGTATTATGATGCTTGTATGACTTATTTATGTTTTAGAGTTGTGTTATGATATCTTCCTGTGAGTCTCTGATCTTGATCGTACACGTTTGCGTGCATGATTAGTGTACGATTGAATCGGGGGCGTCACAAGGAGCCAATATTGGCATCCAGGTCCTGCTATTGGTTATTGACAAGAGAGGTGTCTCGGTCATGTCTACATAGTTCTCGAACCCGTAGGGTCCGCACGCTTAACGTTCGTTGATGATATAGTACTATGAGTTATGTATGTTGGTGACCGAATGTTGTTCGGAGTTTTGGATGAGATCACGGATATGATGAGGAACTCCGGAATGGTCCGGAAGTAAAGATTGATATGTGGATAGTAGTGTTTGATCTCCGGAAAGGTTCCGGAATCCATCGGAAGGGGTTCCGGATGTTTCCCGAAATGTTTGGGCACGAGAACACTTTATCTGGGCCAAAGGGGAAAGCCCACGAGGTTTTTGGAAAGCGCAAAAGGAAGTTTTGAGGAGTCCAGGGGCCAGACGCCAGGGACCCTGGGTCCAGACGCCGGGAACCCTGGCGTCTGGCCCTGGAGTCCGAGAAGCACTCTTGCCTTTCGGGTGAAACCGACTTTGTGGAGGCTTTTACTCCAAGTTTCGACCCCAAGGCTCAACATATAAATAGAGGGGTAGGGCTACCACCCAAGACAGATCAAGAAACACCAAGCCGTGTGCCGGCAACCCTGTCTCCTCTAGTTTATCCTCCGTCATAGTTTTCGTAGTGCTTAGGCGAAGCCCTGCGAAGATTGTTCTTCACCAACACCGTCACCACGCCGTCGTGCTGCCGGAACTCATCTACTACTTTGCCCCTCTTGCTGGATCGAGAAGGCGAGGACGTCACCGAGCCGAACGTGTGCAGAACTCGGAGGTGCCGTGCTTTCGGTACTTGGATCGGTCGGATCGTGAAGACGTACGACTACATCAACCGCGTTGATATAACGCTTCCGCTTACAGTCTACGAGGGTACGTAGACAACACTCTCCCCTCTCGTTGCTATGCATCACCATGATATTGCGTGTGCTTAGGAAATTTTTGAAATTACTACGTTCCCCAACAAGAACAGCTTTGCCGGAGCCCTAGATTGGTTCCGCCAAGGTTGTGCCTCGAGACGGCAGCACTTCGTCCCGAAAGCTTCCTGCTGATTTTTCCCAAGGCAAAAGACACCTTATACCAAAAGATGGGCATCGGGGGGCTTCCAGGTGGCCCACGAGGCAGGGGCCGCGCCAAGGGGGTAGGGCACGCCCTCCACCCTCATGGAAAGTGGGTGGCCCCCTCTGGTGCTTTCTTCACCCAATATTTTAATATATTCCAAAACTGACTTTCGTGGAGTTTCAGGACTTTTGGAGTTGCACAGAATAGGTCTCTAATATTTGCTCCTTTTTCAGCCCAGAATTCCAGCTGCCGGCATTCTCCCTCTTCATGTAAACCTTGTAAAATAAGAGAGAAAAGGCATAAGTATTGTGACATAATGTGTAATAACAGCCCATAATGCAATAAATATCGATATAAAAGCATGATGCAAAATGGACGTATCAACTCCCCCAAGCTTAGACCTCGCTTGTCCTCAAGCGGAAGCGGATATCGAAAAATATGTCGACATGTTTAGAGATAGAGGTGTCGATAAAATAAAATACGGACATGAGGGCATCATGATCATTCTTAGAATAGCAACATATATATATTATCATATGATTTCTTATGCTAAAGTAACAATCTATTCACAATGTAAAGTATGAATTAGAAACTTCACTGAAAACTAACAAACTATAATCTCAGTCATTGAAGCAATTGCAATTTATCATAACATCGGAAAGAGTCAATATAAGAGCTTTTCAGCAAGTCCACATACTCAACTATCATTTAGTCTTTCACAATTGCTAACACTCACACAATACTTATGGGTATGAAGTTTTAATCGGACACAGAGAAAGATAGGGGCTTATAATTTTGCCTCCCAACCTTTTACCTCAAGGGTAACATCAACAATAATGCTTTATGAAAACCCACATCCAATTGGATATAGAGATATCAGGATCTTTCCAACACATAGTGCTTGCCAAAGGATAAAGTGTAAAAAGGAAGGTGAAGATCACCATGACTCTTGTATAAGGTATAAGACAAAAATAAAAGATAGGCCCTTTGCAGAGGGAAGCCGGGGTTGTCAGGTAGTTTATGGTCGGATGCACAAAATCTTAATGCAAAAGAACATCACTTTATATTGCCACTTGTGATAGGGACCTTTATTATGCAGTCCGTCGCTTTTATTTCTTCCATATCAGAAGCTCGTATAAAGCTTATTTTCTTCACACTAATAGATCATACATATTTAGAGAGCAATTTTTATTGCTTGCAACAATGACAACTTACTTGAAGGATCTTACTCAATCCATAGGTAGATATGGTGGACTCTCATG